>NW_021628316.1:367528-388561 GCF_900005855.1 Plasmodium gallinaceum | reverse complement strand
AAAAAAATAAAAAAAAAAAAAAAAAAAAAAAAAAAAAAAAAAAAAAAAAAAAAAAAAAAAAAAAAAATTCACAAATAGTTATGTGTAAAATTAATTACATTTGCACAAAATTTCTTTTGAAATAATCGAAAATAAATTTATTCCTTTTTATATTTTATTACAAAATAATGAAATTTTACAAAAACATAGATTTAAAATTACATTAAGGGAAAATCTTAAACATTTAATCATTAATTTTATAATTTTTTTTTTTTTTTTTGCCTTCTAGCTATTTTATAGAATTTTTTTATTAGGGACTTTTTCTTTTATTTAAAAATACAAAAATAATATTTTTTAAATATGCATTTATATGATTCAATATATAAATATATTTATATTTTTCATTAGTTAAATAACACACTTTTTTTCAAGTAATTTCAAATTTATTTTTTCTTATGAAGCTTTATTTGAAGACTGAACCCAAATAGTGGTTTATCAATGTAATGAAAAAATAAATATATAAAATTAAATAGAGTATTAAAATTGTAAATATATAGAAACTTTAGATAAATTATAAATGCCTTTTACGTTGAATAGTTCCATTTAGTAATAAGATTAAAATTTTTAAGTCTCAATAATTTCAAAAAATATTATAAATAAATAATATATATACTACAAAAATAATAAAAATATTTAGTTTTGTTTTTTTTTTATCTTTTTTTATTTTTATGGAATCGTTATAAAAAGTATAATATATGAATAATATTTAAATTAGAGATGATATATTTTTAATAAGAAAAAGAGAAAAAAACAAAAATTTATATTTTTATCAAAATGTAAAATTATACATGTTTACGTGTAATATTTGTTCTCAATTAATTTTAATTCTTCAAAATATAAAGTGATACATTATATACAATCAATTATTCCAATTAGAAACCTAGTTTATACTAATTTTTATAAATACCACAAACGAATAAAAACTTTCAAATCCTTATATTTTTATCACATTGCTAACATAAAGTATCATCACTAATATATTTTAAATAAATCACATATTGTAATATTATTAAAAAAAATAATTCAAAATATATAAATTTAATATTATATATTTAGAGCGAATTTAAAATAAAGCATTAATTATATTTATTCTTTATTCTTACAGAAAATAATAGTTTGTATTATTTTTCATTATAAAATTGTGTATTCTTTTATTTTATATAATTTTTATTATAATAATTTTATTATCATATACATTTAGTTAAATATTTTTTTATATTCTATCAAGTGTATATTTTACAATGTTATAATGAATAATTATTTTTATAATAATACAACTTACTATTTATATTTATAATTAAGCTATTACTTTTTATTTTAATTTTATTTGTAATATTAAATATTTATCAACTTTTTCTCAATATTTTTTTTTTCCATTTATAACGATTATTGGTACTTATCTATTGTATAAATAAAATAAGAAACAAATTACATTATAATTTTTCTTATTCTTATGAAATAATTATTTTGTATATTTTATTTTTATTATACGTATTTTTTTTAATTCAATAAAATATGGATGAAATACGATAAGAGTTAATTAAAATATTTAAATTTTTTGAAAACTATTTTTAATTAAAATTGATCGTAAATTTTTTTTCTAATATAATTGTACTTTAAACTATTTTTCTAAATATTGTAAATTTTATAACATTAAGTTCATTAGAATATATATGAATAAAAGTGTTATCAAAGTAAAAATAACTACGAACGTACTAGAATATTCATATTACTGTTAACATTTCTTCTAAAGAATATTATCCATTATGAATAGAAATACGTTTTTCTAGAATTATAAGATATTAATAAATTTAAAATTTAAAAATAAATTATTTTCATAATAAATAAGCATTAAAAGCAGTGATATTATATATTTTTATTGTCTTTGAATATTTATGAATAATATTTTTGAATATTATTCCATCCTATTTAAATGTTGTATCTATTTTTTTATTTCTTAATAGAATATTAAATTATGTAAATAACATGTAGTTGTAATGTATTATTTATATTCATTATGTTACCTCATTCCTTATACAATATAAAAGAAATTAATTTTTAAAATATACAAAAATATAGTATGTGTTTTTTTTTTCCCCCCCCCATTTCTATTTCATTTATCTAAATAATAGATATACAATATATATAATTTTCAATTAAATGAATCAATTATAGAAAATTCATTTGTTCTTAATATGTCTTTTCAATGAATTTATTTTATCTCATTTTTTTTTTTTTTTAATTAGAATTATATGGATATAGAAATTTCTGTTTTTTATGCTCAAGTCGTAATATAACTAGTTTTTTTATTTTATTTCACTTGTTTTAATTTTTATTTTTCTAATTTTTCTTTTATTCTTAATTCATAAATATTGTACATAAAAATTTTTTTGGTAACAAATTATTTTATAGAAATTTAAAAATTAATCTTTTTATATTATATATTGGATAAAGTTAATGTATCAAATATTATTATCATCCATCTGAGAACTTAGAAAGGCATCTTAATTTTGAATTTTCTCTTTTTTAATATTTATGAATCATTTTTTTCATACATACTCTAAATTATTTACATATAAATTTTTATTAAAGATGTTCTTATTTTCATTTTTCTTGTATAATTACATTTAAATTTATTATTTTTTTCTATTTCATTATATTTTATTATTTCCCAAATTTCAAGTAAATTACTTTGTATATTTAAAGAGAGGCAATAATAATTTTTTACTCAATATTTTCTAATTTTGAAAATAGTGTCATTTGTATGACCACTCTTCTAATCGCTTGAATATTTTATTAGACCCTACAAATTCATACACATTTACATATTGTAATTGCGTCTATATTGAACCTTAAGAAAATATAATTTTAATTATTAAAATATTATAAAATTAATTCATGAAAATTGTTAATTTATTATTTAAAAAACATTTCTTGTTTATTATAAAAGAAAGCAAGATGACAACAATAATTTCCAAAAAGAATCTATATATATTATAAAAAATAAAAAAAAGATTGTATATTTTATTAAATCGCTTTCAATTATATAAATTATATAAATAAGAATAATCATTTAAATTTCTAAAATGAATATAATTATTTATTATATTAAAATTATTATAATTATTCAAATTATAATAAGAATATAATACATTCCTATTATTGCTAATTTTTTTTTACTTTATTTCATACTTCTATATCAACTTGTTTATTACTTTTATATATATATATATCCAATTATCAGATGAATACATTTATATTCACTTTTTTTTTATTTTCTCTAATTAGTAATATATTTGTTATAGTTATTAGGAGAGTTATTTATTTTTCTCTAAGTGATATTATCAGAAGAGTTGTGTAAATTATAATAAAAAAATAAATCGTTATCATTGTTATAAATGTATATATATATATATATATATACATTTATATTTTTTAGACCAGATAGTGTAATTGAATTTTAATTAAAATAATCATCATATTTTATTTAATAGAAATTCTCTTAAAATTTCATCAAGTAAATTATCTTACGAAGAGTTATGATAATTTTAACTTAAAAATTTTGATCATCAATTGTAAAATATATTTTATTGTTTATATTTATTTTTCGTATCAGCACTAAAATATTTTATAGTATTAATATGATTAATCTATTCTTTGTAAATTTTTTCTAAATTTTTACAAGAATTTGTAATGATGATACTACAATTCTCTTCCTTTAATTCTTTGAATATTTACATTTTAGATTTTTTAGCAAATATCATTTCCTGATTTCCGAAATGATTATAAAAAAATAATAAATCTTTAAATAGAATTATCAATTTTTTTTTTATTTATTATCATTACTAAAACTATTCTTTGTATATATTCACTTTAATCTTTATTTAATCTAATACTTTTGGTAACTTTTCCTATTGCTTATTTTCTTTTTTTATATTATACATGTATATATTTTTTCATTTTAGTATATCTAATAAGTTTTTTGCAATTTTCTTAACATACCCAAATATAGACTGAAAATTTCCAAATTTCTGAGAAAATTATTATTTGCTTTAGAGCTTAAAAATTTACTTATGTACATTTAATTTAAAGGTATTATATTAGATCCTATAATGTCTAAACTGAGAAATCTTACTTTATATATTTTTTAAAATAAAGAAAAAATTATAATATTTTGTAAATATTAAAGACAAATGTTATTTTTTTAAAAAATTTTCTTCATAATTATAAATAGAAACGTATGTCTGACTACTAATATTTTAAATTTTAATTTTTAAGTGCTAAATAATATAATTAAATTCTTTTTATAATAAATTTAACAAAAATATCTAAATGAGATAATAAATCATTTTATCTGAATCCTTATTTTTTCTACTTATTAAGTTATTTCTCCCTATATTTTTTATTATTTCTTCATTTTTTTTTATATTTTTGTTAACAAACATAATTTATTTACTAAAATAACACTTATCTATTAAATGAGTTATAACATTTATTTAATGTCCCATTTCATTTATCATTTGTTTCTTGATTTCCCTTTATATTTTGGGAATTTTTATAAGTATTATATTTTCTTAATTTCATTTAATATCTAAACCTTTTTATGTATTTTTTTTTTTTTTTTAAATATATTATTTTTATAATATTCATTTATATTTTTACAATTAAAATCCAAAAATTTTAAGTTCCTTTTTCTTATCCTTGTCACTATATTGGTATGAGAAATTGTAACCTCTAATTTATGATATATTTTTATATTTTTTTTTTATTTTTTTTTAGATAAATAATTTTCAATTTTAATGAAATTTATTTTAGTATATATTTAGTACGAAATAATGTATACAACTATTTAAGATTCAAACAAAATAAAATATTTGATTTAATTAATTTTTTCAGTAATTAATTCTATTAATTTACATATTTAAGTAATTTATAAGGAATTAAAAAACTCAAAAAAAAAATTTATATTATGAATATTATTATATATTTCATAAAAATTATCAGTATTATTAAAATAATATATAAAAATATGTTTAACAAATTAAACACTTTAATGTACACTTATATATACACATATTTATGATAATAAATATTTTTACAAAAATATATATTTATATTTTTCAATTCACAAAATAAATAGTTTTATGAAAAGATTGTGTTAAAAATTAATCAATACTTATTTTAAGTAAAAACAATGAAAAAATCTAAAAAATATTTTTTAGTTTTACACTATTTTAAAAGATACTACTTCTTAAAGAATATTACTTTAAATAACTTTAAAAGATAAAAAATATTTTTTATTAATTATTTCTTATTATTTTTTTTTTTATTTTTTGAGGATCATTATTTTTAATATAAATATTATAAATAACTTGCTAATATATATTTTAGATTAAAAAAAAAAATTTATCTATATATATATTACTAAAATAATTTTGTAAATATGGTAAGTTTTCACTTAAAAAAAAAAAAAAAAAGAAATTTAAATCTATAAACCATTTCGTCAATATTTTTTTTTATCTAACTTAAAATGTGTTTATATATGTAATTTTTTTTTTGATATATAATAAGGAATAATTATATAAACAACATTACAATTATAAAATCTATTAAGCAATTATATATACACCATAGACAATTATAGATAAATAATATATGAAATAAAATATATATTTTATAAGATTAATAAAAAAAAATAAAATTAAAATTATAATAAAAATAAATATGAAATAGATAGAATAAAAAAGAAAAAAAAGTATTTTTAGATATTAATTATGTAACTCATTTTTTTTTTTTTTTTTCAAATTTATAATGTATAATAAAAAAAAAAGGAAAAAAAAATTTTTTTATAAATTAAATAGAAAAATAAAATAATAAAAAAAAATGATAATGTAAATATAGAGCAATAAATAAGTTTCTCCTTTATTTTAGATATTTAGAAAAAAAGAATCAATTTATCCAATGATAATAATCCATTAAAGAGAATGAACAAATGAAGTATAAAATTAAAATATAATTAATAGAATATTTTTTTTTATGTAAATAAAAATTATAATTTTTACTATATTATAAAAAAAATATAAGTGTGTATATAATATTTTAAAAGTACATAAATATAAGTAACATTGTATATTTATTAAAAAATGTTTATATATATCAATTTATATATAAAGACAATTCTTTTTTTTTTTTTTTTTTTTTTATGGAAAAAAATAAATATAGAAGAAACTAAACAGAATAGATATTTGTGACTTTATTAAATGTAAATTATATATTTTATTTTTTTATTTTAATTCTTTTGTATATTACCTAATAATGTTTTCATTTAAAAAAATATAAAAAAAAAAAAAAAAGTCTAATTATACATTCATAAATGATAATTACATAATATTTAAATTAGTTTGTTTTAAATATTTCTGTTAAAATATACTTAACTGCTTAAAGTAGAATTCTATATAATTTATATAAAGATAAATATTAATATGTGAAATAAAAATATTAAATTAAGAACGAATTTTTATGAGATTTATATAGGATATATATTTTTCCTTCTATAACTTGTAAACTTCCTCACGTTTATTACTTATTATATTCATTAAATATATTTCTTACTGTTAAAAAAAATTTTATTATAAATTAAATTTGTTTGGTTTTTTTCATCAAAAATTATAATGCAATATAAAATATATTAAAATTTTTAATGAACATAATAATATCCTTTTTCTTATTATTTTATGCATTCTACAAAAACTACATATATAATTTAGTAAGACTAATATATTTTTCATATTGCCATTTGAATTACATTTAAGATTTTTTATTATCACAGTTTCAAAAATTTAGAAAATTATATTTTAAAAAATATGTCTTTTTAATGAAAATTTCAATATAATTTTTAATAGATTTTTCTTAAAACTTTTAGCTTTTATAACATATTTTTGTGTTTATGTATAATTTATTATTATATTTTTATAAGAATTAGCAATACAACTAATATTTAATACATCTTTATCTTAAATAAAAAAAAAATAAAAGAAAAAAGAATGTCTATAATGTAAAATTTTTATAATTTCAGTATTTTTAATAGTTATATAATTTTGAATTCTTCAAGTAAAATATTCGATGAAATACTATTATAAAAAAAATATGGGTTTTCACTAACACAATTTTTTTATATTAACATATATAATATATATACGTTTCTTTAATTGTATTTAATCTTTATAAAAACAAGATATTTATATTTATGAAAGAAAGAATAAATGGAGAGGATATTATATTATTTTTTTTTTTGTATTTTTCAAAGTTAATAAAACATAAAAAACAACATATGTTAGAGGTTTTTTAATGTCTTAATTCTAAATTAAAATTTCAATTTTCTGATTTTTTCTTTTATAACTATAAAGAAATAAAATTTGTTTTTTGAATACTTTTCTACGAAAACAGAACTATCTGATAGCACGAAGAAAAGTTCCACAAGAAATTATTTTTTTTTTTAATATGTATAAAATTAATAATTTACATTAATATGAATATAAAAATAATTGTACTGTGCTCTTTTTACACATATATTATTTTCATTTTCATAAAATATAATACTCATCTATAACAAAACACATTTATTTTAAAATTGTCATAAATAATTAATCATTTCTGTAATATAAATGATAAATAAATTTTCTTATTTTATAGTTATTATTATAAAAAAAAATGTAAAATTAAAATGGTAAATTAAATTGCAAATATTAAGGTTATTTATTTTTAATAATTATAAATTTTGTTTTTATTTTTTTTTAAATAATAATGTAATATATCTTAAATATTTCGTAAAGAGCATTTTTACTTATTTCAACAATAAAGGTAAAATAATAATGAAATATGTTTCTTCTTTTATTGCTATTTTTTTTTTTTTTTTTTTAATTATATGATTTTTACAGAATATCATAATAATAAATTTTTTTTTCTACTTTTAACTTTTAATTATTTAATCTATTTTTTTTAAAACAGAATAATTTATTACTTACACAATTTTCATAATAATTTTCTTTTAGAATTATTTCATCTTTTTTCATAATGTAATATTACGTATATATATATATATATATATAGGTATATAAATACTTTTTCAATAAAAATATTTTTTGAAAAATATATAATTTAAAAATTTTCACATTAAATATGCATATATATAACTAAAATTTTTTAAAAATAATTATTATTTTTTTATTTTTTTTTTTTTTACGTTTATATATGATTATATATGAAAAACTTTCAACTTTTCTTTCCTTTAATTTCAGAAGAAAAGATAAAATATTTTAAAATATATATAAAAATAAAATTTGCATAAAACAATTTTTCTTTTATATCTTTTTTTTTTTTTTTAATAAATAGTTTAGAAGAATTTATGTGTCCTTTTTAAAATAAATATGCAAGAGGAAACTGACACTCAATCAAAGCCATTGGATGATGAAGATATAAATATATTAAAATCATATGTAAAAAAAAAAAAAAATATATATATATATATATATAATTATATATATGTAAATAATATATATATTTTTTATAAAATAACAAAAGTGTTATTTAATTTGTGTTTAAGAAATAATAAAAAATCAAACTCATAAGTGTACATTTTACAATAAAAATAAATTAGAAAGAAGTATTTATCTTATTTTTATTAATATTGTATTAATTTAATAAGCTATATATGTATATATATATATATATATATATATATATATATTTTCATATAGGGTTCAGGACCATATTCAAAGAGTATAAAAAAAGTAGAAGGTGATATATCAGGATTACTAACAAATATAAATAAGTTATGTGGAGTAAGAGAAAGTGATACTGGATTATGTTTACCTAATCAATGGGATTTACAATTAGATAAGCAAATGTTAAATGAAGAACAGCCATTGCAAGTAGCTAGATGCACAAAAATTATAAATGCAGATACGGATCAAACAAAATATATAATTAATGTAAAACAAATAGCAAAATTTGTTGTAGGTTTAGGTGATAAAGTTGCTCCAACAGATATTGAGGAAGGTATGAGAGTTGGAGTAGATAGAACTAAATATAAAATACAAATTCTTTTACCACCTAAAATTGATCCTACAGTTACTATGATGACTGTAGAAGAAAAACCAGATATTACTTATAATGATATTGGTGGATGCAAAGAGCAATTAGAAAAGTTAAGAGAAGTAGTAGAAATGCCATTATTACAACCAGAAAGATTTGTAACTCTAGGAATTGATCCTCCTAAAGGGGTTTTATTATATGGACCTCCAGGGACAGGAAAAACTTTAACAGCTAGAGCTATTGCCAATAGAACAGATGCCTGTTTTATTTGTGTAATTGGTTCTGAACTTGTTCAGAAATATGTTGGAGAAGGTGCAAGGATGGTAAGAGAATTATTTCAAATGGCAAAATCAAAAAAAGCATGTATTTTATTTATTGATGAAGTAGATGCAATAGGAGGTTCAAGAGGAGATGAAAGCGCACACGGAGATCATGAAGTACAAAGAACTATGTTAGAAATTGTTAATCAATTAGATGGGTTTGACAATAGAGGAAATATAAAAGTTCTTATGGCTACAAATAGACCTGATACATTAGACAGTGCACTAGTAAGACCCGGAAGAATTGACAGAAAAATTGAATTTAGTTTACCAGATCTTGAAGGTAGAACACATATATTTAAAATTCATGCCAATACAATGAATATGAGTAGAGATGTTAGATTTGAACTATTAGCTAGATTGTGTCCTAATAGTACTGGATCTGATATTAGAAGTGTCTGTACTGAAGCTGGTATGTTCGCTATTAGAGCAAGAAGAAAAACAATCACAGAAAAGGATCTTTTATTAGCTATTAATAAAGTTATACACGGTTGCAAACAATTTTCTGCAACAGGGAAATATATGGTTTATAATTAATGTCATAAATAATTATACACATAAATAAATATTCTAGTAAATGTAAAATAAAAAAATAATATTCGTAAAAAGAAATAAATTTTATTATTTAATAATTCTTTTCACCGTAATAATTATAAAAATAATTTCATAAATTAGTATATATATGCATTATATGTTTCTTTTTTTTTTTTTTTTTTTTTTTTTTTTTTTTTTTTTGAAAAACTAAAAATATTTTAATTTTTTTTTTATTAAATAAAATTAGATTTTATGAAAATATTTGTGTTTTTAACCATATCCATATATTCTTTTTTTAACTGTACATTTAATGAAACACCAAAATTTAATAGTCTTAAATTTTTTATAGTATATAAAAATTTATTAATAGTATTAACCAGAAGTATAGATCCGTTTTTCTGAATCGTATAAATGGAGAAAAATTAATTATATATATATATAGAAAAACCTTTTTTATTATTTTATGTATTATATATAAAATACACAAGATTTAAGATATTTTTTCATAATTTTTTTATTAGCAAAATAATATTTTCTATACAGAAAATAGAATAACCGTAATTTATTAAAAAAAAAAATTTTTTTTTTTTTTGTTCTTAATAAAATATAACTATTAATTTCTATATTTTTTTATAAAAATATATAATACATAAAAAAAAAATATATATATATATACGTGTAACATTTTAAATGAATATATATTTTCTTATATTAACTTTAGGTAATCACATCTGGATTTAAAGTAATAAATTGAAAAAGAAAATATACATTCATATTTCTAAATAGAAAATTAAAATAAACATTGTAAATTAATGACGTAACAATATATATGAAAGAAAATAAAAATTTTATCATAAAAATTTGTTATTTTATTTTAAAGTAATAAAGAACATATATTTATTAAAAAATAAAAAAAAAAAAAAAAAAAATGACAATAAATAACCATATGTCATAATACAACTAATTTAATAGAAAAAAAAATTCATTAATATAGTAATAATAATATAATTTTATCATACTTATCATTATGATCATTAAAATTTTGACACATTTCTTCTTCTTAAAAATTAAATTTTATAAGAAATATATATATATATATGTACTTATGTTTAATCTATTATATTATTTTTCCAATATATATAATTTTTTAATTTAATAAAACCTAAAATAAAAAAGCAATAATATTTTAAAATATAGCATCTATATTTTTGTTGGAGAATAAAAAATTCTATAACAAATTTATATTCATTGTAATTCATTAAAAATTCTGTCTGTATATTATGGTGTTTTATATATAATTATTGTAATTTAGTATTTGATTTTAAAATTTTTATTCATCAAGAGAAATATGTATATTTTTTCTTTCTTTTTCTTTTTCTTTTTCTCATTTTTATTTATTCTATTTTTTTTTTTTTTTTTTTTTGCTGAGCGGAAGGGAATTTTATTTAAAAATATATGCTCATATTATTGATGAATTTATTTTCTTTAATGATTTAAGTTATTTTTATATTCATGTGATCTTTTATGACATTCTTAATTGATAATCTCCATTTTGAGTTATATATCTAACCCATGGTAAAGCTTGATAACCACTTTTTTCAATAATTTTTAAATATCTGACAGTAATACCAGACACAGTAAAATAAGGTATTTCAAATTTTACATTTACTGGTCTTTTATAATATAAGTCTTTATTTTCATTAGATACAATTGATGGTAATCCAAATTGAGCATTCATAATATATTCTTTTTGACCTTGAAATTGCTTAATTTTCCATATTAAAATATCTTTATCTGGATAATATTTTACATTTCCTATATATGTTTGAAAATGTGGTGAATCCACATCTGCAGGGACAGGAAAATGAAATTCTACATTATTTGCAATACTTTTGTTTTTAAATTGTGATTTTGCTTTAACAATGTATTCAATTTTTGTTAAAGATTTTTTAGAAATATTAATATCTAACCAAAATAATGGTTTTACGTGAGTACTTAAACGATAGGTCATTAAATTAAATATCCCATCTGGAGGTATAAAAGATATAGTTCTATCATTTTCAAATTTTGATAATCGTACACACTGATGAAATTTTATATCTTCTAGTTCTACTAATTTTGCTTTACTATTTATATTATTTGATGAATTCGGATAATTATTTAAGTTTTTATTAAATAATAGTTTATCATTTAAACCCAGTTTTAATTCAGGCATACCAGATAAATAAGATTTCATTTTTAAACAACCTAAAATCTCACTTCTTAAAACTGTTCCATTAGATGATATTATAATATTTAAACTTTCAATTACATCTAAAAATATCTCATTTTTTTTATATTTTATTCCTTCATTTCTCCATGAGACAGAATTAGTTATAGCTGATGGTATTTTAATATTATTAACTGTTAATTGGTGTGCTTTATTTTTTATGTACTCTCTTAATATTTTTACTTCACTTAATTGCGGGAATCCATTATCAATCATTTCATCTAGTAATTCATAAGTAATAACAAAATTGTCCTTTATGCTTTCTTCTTCTAAAACTTTAAAATAATCTTTTAGAACTTGTATTAATTTATATAAAAATGTTATAATTAAAGTTGCATTGCTATTTTTTCTAGTTACAGCTAATATATAAATATTATTATGAGCAACCCAGCAATATGTTAATCCATTTACATGAAAGATAGGTTTTATTAAATTGTCTTCTTGGTCAATAACGCAATTATAAAATACTTCTGTTAAATTTACATTCACTTCTCCTCTATAATTTCTATTTATTATTACTTTTCCTTTTAAATCTATTATGAATATAGCACTTATGCACGCCATTTTTACTTTTTTTTTTTTCTTTTATATAAAAACATATATATTCCTATATTAATTTATATGAGTTTCTACAAAGAAATATTTTATTTTTTTATTTTTCTTAACGTTATATAAATAAAATTCAAAAGAACTTTTGTTTATATATAGCATAACATTTTTAAATATTTCAATTTTTAAAAAAGAATGTAAGGATTTCAAATATTACATATGGAAAAAACATATAAACATAAAATAAAAACAAAAAAAAAAAACTAAAGGATATGTAATAGTAACGCAAATTTTATAGTTACAGCAATTATGTAATTTAAAATAATTCTTATATTATTTTATCATATCTATGATATTACAAAAAAAAAAAAAAAAAAAAAAAAAAAAAAAGAAAAAAAGAAGAAAAAGAAGAAAAAAAATATGTAATTTTTAAAAAGACTTTTAGTTCTATGCATATTAATATAATTTATTTATATTTATCTATAATTATATAAAAAAAAAAAAAATATATTTGTAAAATAATAGTACATAAGTTTACGAATGCAAATTACTTTTTATTTCAAATAAAGAAAAATATATTTTGAGCATATTTTATAATACTTTTTTTTTTCTACCTAATATTACAAAATATATTTTTGTATTTTATAAAAATTTCATATTATATTTAAATTTTATCTTAATTTTTTATGAGTTCATTTTTTTTTTTTTTTTTTATTATAATTAATACATCTTGTGTAGCACTTGTGTATACATAAAAAAGGTTGTGTATGCTTTAAAATATATGCATAATTTAAAAAAAAAAATTTCGAAGCTTAAGAATAGAATAATTAAAAACACTTTTAACAAAATAAAAAAATTATATTAACTTAAAAATTAAGATTAAAATATATTAGAATATTTAATTTTCTTTTTATTTTATTATTTATTATCATATATACAATTTAAAACATTTAACTAATTTTTTATCATAAGAAAATACGTACTAACTTTTGCTTATATATTTTATATACATACATATTAATGTTTATTTTTCCTTTTATATTATTTTTTTTTAATATAGATAAATTCTTTATAGATATCTTTAAGGTATATATTTAATAATAATTTAACCTTTAAGTTATTTAAAAGAAAAAATTCATATTATAGGAATTTACTTTTTTTTATGCCTATTATTAATAATGTTCTATTTGTATAAATGAAATTTTTAGTAGAATTTTTATATTTAATTTTATTAAACTTTAAGAATTTTTATATTAAGTAAAGTTTTTTATTTTTTTAAAAAACAAAATTCTGTAATATTTGAAAGGCATTACCCTTTTCTTTAAAATCATTCTTATATATATACACATTTATATATACATTTTAATTTTTTCCACATATGAATTAAAAATAATAAATATTATTATTATTAAGAATTATAAGAAAACTCTTCCTTTTATTATTAAACATTTAAAGATTAAATATTTTATTTTCAACTTTTTTTCTTAAATTTTATTTAAAAAAAGTTATTTGTTATAGAAAAGAATAAAAAGGTTTATTTAAATAAATATAACTGAGCACAATTAAAAATTGTAGATATTAAAAAAAAAAAAAAAAATGAAATACCGATTAAAAAAAAAATAAAAACAAAAGGAGAAAGTTTTATTAGTTTTATTTATATATTTATATTTAATATGAATTTTCAAAAATGAAAAAATGTATATAATAAATTTAATATATGTAAATTAAAAAAAAAAAGGAATCACATAATAGTTTTTATAAATAAATAAAAAAATTATATTGTTTTTATATTCTTTCTGTATCAAAGTATTATTTTAATAAAAAATTTTTATAATAATTTGTTATTTACTTATTCATTCTTTTATAAGGCATTAGCACCAGATATAATTTCAATAAGTTCTAAAGTGATTTTTGACTATATAAAAAAAAAAAAATGAAAAATAAATGAAATAAATAAAGTAAAAAATAAGTACTCTAATGTATTATCGATAATAAAATAAATAAAAAATTATTTATTTTTTTTTTTTAATTACTTGTCTAGCTCTATTATATTTTAAAGATAATGAATTTAGCATTTCCGTAGCATTTGAAGAAGCATTATCCATTGCTGTCATTCTTGCAGACTTCAAAAAAAAAATATAAATATATATATATAAAATAAATAAAAAATACCATATAAATATATATATATATATATAAATATATATGGGAATATACACACATTATACGAAAAAATAATTAGAAGAATAGTCATATTATTAAAATAATTATTTTTTATAATTATATATTATATTTTTTTTAAATTACTTGTTCAGCTGCTAAGTTTTGAATTATACAATTATACAACAAAGAAGTAAAGTAAAATTCATATATATCTTTAAAAATATAATCTAATTCTGGTTCAAACTCAAAAGTAGCTAGTTCTCTTTTATTCATCTTGTTTAATTGTTTTTGAGAAAAAATACTTAAGATTTTAGTATCAAATGATATAGCTGATTTAAAGTTATTATAAATAATTAATAAATTACTGTGATTTTTATTCATTATTCGTTCAGCTATATATGAACAAGTAACAAAATTTATGGGAATTTTATTATATTCATTATAAATAGCTTCAAACTTATCTTTATGTAGTCTACTTAAGGCTGATCTTATTTTTTCTCCTATTCCATATATGTATATTTTATTTGGTGTAATATTATTTACAGTTTCATTATCTATATTTTCTCTTTCTAAAAGTTTTTTACATATTCTTGAAACTGATGAATTTACACTTCCACATAATCCTTTATCCGATGAAATAGCTATTATAGCTAAATCTTCATTTTTTTTATGAATTTCTAGCTGATTCAATCTATTAAATAAGTCGGTTAAGGGTGTAGAGAAATGTGAACAATTTTCTAACCTCTTTTGATCACCTTTAAACTTAGATGCAGCAACCATCTTCATAGCTTTAGTAATTTTTTGAATAGATTTAATTGATTTCATGCGAAGTGATAATGACCTTAAATTATCACTGGCAAAATTTTTTTTCAAAATTAAATTAAAATTGCTCAAAGTATATTTTTTGATGCAATTCATATTTACTAGTTTGTTTTCTAACATTCTATTATACAAAAAGAAAAAAATAAATATAAAAAAAAAAAAAAAAAAAACCTATGTAATAATATATAAAATTATATTACTAAAAAAATTAAAAAAACATTATTATTTTTATTAAAGATTTGGTTAATTTTTTCTTTCTACTTTTTTCAAATATAAAATTGCGTGTTTAAAAATGTAACTTTTATTTTTTCTTTTCTTTTATTAATATTAAATGAATTATAAAATTAAAGTTTAATAAATAAATTCAACAAAAAAAATTATATAAAAGTACAGATATGTTATAAACATAATATATATTTATATATTTTTGAATATTTTTCTATGTCAACAAAAATATGGAAAACAAAGAAATAAATATTAAATTTAATTTATTTTTCATAAATTATTTTAAAATATTTGTTTGAAATAAATAAAATACATTATTTTAATATAACATAATAAGAAATACAATCCTAAAAATTTTTAATTAAAATAAAAAAAAAAAAAAAAAAACAGTATATAATTAATTTTTCTTACATTTATATATGTAAATTGACTTAATTTTTGAAACGAAATAAAAAATACTTAAAAAATGTTCATATAATATTAATATAATTATATAAATAATAATTTTAAAAATTATATCTCAAATCAAAAAAAAAAAAAACAAAGAAAAATAAGGATTAAAGTTAATGATAAAATGTTACTTAAAAAAATAGAATAAAAATAAAATAAATAATAATTTTTATGATTAGATGATAAATTATTAAAATTTAAAAATTTGGTATTATTATTTTATGATACATTGAATAATAAATTAAACTATTACAAATTTAAAAAAAAAAAAAAAAAAAAATGTATAATTTTTTATTTTATTTTAATTAAAAGATATTAATGAAGATTAACTTTTAAATAACATCTCATGTAAAAAACTTATATTTTTTATTAAATATATACATATATGCATATTACGCTTCTTTATTTTCTTTTAAAATGTCCGACTGTTTAGAAGTATCAGCCACTGACGTTATAAGGCTAATATTACAATATTTAAAAGAAAATAATTTATTAAGAACTTTTTATGTATTGCAAGAAGAAAGTAATATAAAATTAAATGCAATAAGCAATGTAGACGTTTTAATTAGTGATATAAATAAAGGAGATTGGAAAAACGTCTTATTTAATATAACAACTATTGATTTATCAGATGATACGTTAATGAATTTATATGAACAGTTAATATGTGAACTTATAGAATACAAGGAAAAAGAGCTAGCTGAAAAAATTATGAATGAATGCATAGTATTTAAAAGGATGGAAAAAAAGTATACAGATAAATATAAAAAATTAATGGATCTTTTAAATAGTAATAATATAAATAAAAGTATTTTATATGATGGATTAACAAAAGAGGAAAAAAGAAATAATTTGTGCATAATGATTAACAATGAAATAACGTCTTGTGCACCTTCCAGGTTATTAGCTTTAATAGGTATGGCATTAAAATGGCAAAATTATCACAATATAATTAAGAACAAAAATGGGAAGTTTGATATTTTTAGGAATGTTGAAAAAGATGAAATAACTACCATTGATGTATATCCAGATAAAATATTAAAGAGTATTAAATTTGGCAACGATTCAAATGTTGAATGCTGTATTTCTTCTTATAATAATGATTTTTTAATTACAGGATCATCAGATGGTTTTATTGAGATATGGAATTGGCTAACTGGACAATTAAATACTGAATTAACTTATCAAAAAGAAAATAATTTAATGATGCATGATAATCCAATTGTTAGCTTATGTATAAGTAAAGACGATGAAATTTTATTAAGTGGAGATTCAAAAGGTCTAATTAAAATATGGAGAATAAAGAATGGAGTATGTTTGAAAACAATAAGTGCACATGTACATCCAATTACATCCATTAATTTTAATAAAGATCAAACACAAATATTAACGTCTTCATATGATAATACTGTTAAAATTTTTGGATTAAAATCACTAAAATGCTTAAAAGAATTTAGAAAACATTCATCTGCTGTTCATTCTTCTATATATACTTTAGATAATTCTAAAGTTATATGCGGTACAGATGAAGGAAAAATATATGTATATAATCAGAAAAGTTGTGAATGTATATCTTCTTTTTATGTTTATTATAATATTAAAGATAACTTAATATACCCACCTGTTAACAATATTATATTAATTAGTAAAACTTTAGATGAACTAATTTTAGTTTGCACTAAATCACCATATTGTTATATTATGAATACTAAAGGAAAAATTATTAAAACGTATACGAATGTAATAGATAAAGAAACGGATAATTCTATTAATTTTGTTTATGCTTGTATATCTCCTAATTATAAATACGTATATTGTTTAGGAGATAACCAGAACTTATATTGTTTTAATTATAATACAAGCAAATTAGAAACACAAATAAAAATTCATGAAAAAGATTCATTAGGTATACTACATCATCAAAGTCAAAATTTGATGGCTTCTTGGGCACTTGATGGTACTTTAAATATAATACAATGAAAAAACAAAAATACATATATAAATGAAATATATTAAGGATAAATATAAATACAAAATTTAAAAACTATAAAATAATTAGTAAATGCATTTACATCTATAAAAAAGTATATATATATACTTGCATAAATACACATTTATATCAAATAATTTATAAGATACATAAGATAATTTATCTAAATATTTTTAAATATTATTAAATAAAGTTTTCTATGTTTAAAAAGTAACAATAAAAGGGTATTTATAATACCCCTAAGATTAAAAAGATAAAATTATATTTGATTAACATTTTATTTTTATTTTTACTAATTTGTCTTTTCGCAATAAAAATTTATTTTTTTTTTAATATTATAATCATGATTTATTTTTTTTTTTTTTTTTCTTTTTTCTTGTTTATATATTTCTTGAAAAAAAAAAAAAAAATATTTTTTTTTCACATTTTTCAATTATAAAAAGATACCATATATATGTATATATATGTGTTTTGTAGTAATTAAATTACAAAAATAAGGTAAAAAAATGTACGCATTTTAATTGAATTATATTCTACACTTTATCCATAAAAAATAATTATAAAAATAAAAAAAAATTTTAATAAATATGTAATTTTATATTCGATTTTTTTTTATTTATTTTATAAAATTTTTTTTTATCAAATACTATTTATGTTTACTTTTTATATGTTTAAAAATTTTTTATAATAAAAATATACAATCACTATTATTTTTTCAGTAAATTATAATTCTTTTTAAGTTTTTAATAGTTTAAGAATTTTTTAAAAAACATAACTTTTTAATTTCCTTTTAACTTGTTTTATACTATGTAATAATATTTTTTTTTTTTAGTTTCTCATATATATCTTCAGGTAATTTTTCTAGTATGTCATTTTTATATTTATCTATAAGTTTCATTTTTTCTTGATTTATTAATTCTTCATATTTTTTTTGTTCTTCTAAAAGTTTATTTTTCTCTATTTCTTCTTGTAATCTTTCGTTTTTTACTGCATTTTTTTTTTCTTGGAATGATTCGTATATTTCTTTTTTATATTGTTGTAATTTTTCTTTTTTTTTTTTATCCGTATATTGATCAAGCTTGTCTAATTTTTTCTTTTCTTCTAGTAATTCTATTTTCCTTTTTTCATCTTCTTCCTTTTCCTTTCTTCTTCTTTCTTCTTTTAAACTTATATCTTTTTCAAGTTGTTTAAGCATTTCATTTTTAAGTTGTAATTTCTTTTCGTTTTCTTTAATATCTTTCTGTTTTTCTTTGAAATCATGCTCTTCTATATATAATTTATTAAGTAATTCATCTAGTGCTTCTTTATCTTTATTTACAAGATATTCTTTATATGCTAGTTCATTAACTACTTTTTGTTTTTCTAAATTTTTTACTACTTTTTTTTTTAAAAAATCTTTAATTTTTTCCTCTTTTTCTTTTATGTATTCTTGATTTTTGATTTCTTCTTCTAATTCTTTCTTTTTATCTAATTCTCTTCTTTGATTCTTTAATTCTATTTGTTCTTGAAATTCTTTTAATAATTTTTTTTGTTTTTGTATTCCTTCTTCTTTTTTTTTTTTTTCTTCTTCCCTATAATTTTGCATTATGTTTTCCATTTTACTTCTTTCTTCTAAATTATTGGCATATTTCTCTTTTTTTTTTTTCAAATTTTCTTTAATTTGTTCTTGCAATTCTTTTTTAGTTTCCATAATCTTCTCATAATTTAATTTTTTTTTTTTTTCTTCCTCTTTCCCTTCTTTTATTAAAATGTTTTCCATTTGTTTTTCAATTTTTTCTTCTTCTTCTTGTTCCATTTTTGTTTTTAATAATTTTGCTTCCTTAATTTGATTTTCTCTTTCTTTTAATGTTGCTATTTCTTCTAATTTTTCTTTTAATTTTTTATAACCTTCATCGTTTTGCATTGTATGTTGCAAAGCTTTTTCTCTAAGTTTTTCATCAGCAATTTCTTTTTCTTCTTTTTGTTTTTCACTTAATAATTGACATTGTCTAATCTTTTCTTCTTTTATTTTTGTAATATCAAATTCATCTATTACTTCACATTCTCTTTTAACTGAATCTTCTATATTTTTTTTTTTAGCTGCTTCTGCCTTATCAATAGATATACCTTGTAATTTACTATAATTATCTAGCTTTAATTCATTTTTTATTCTTTCACGAGCATATTCATTTTTTTGCTCTCTTTGGATTTTTTCAGTAATTGATTTTTCATTGTATCGTTTCATTTAAATAAAATAATAGAAAAAAAAATAGAAATAAATAAAAGTTTTTTTTATTTTGATGAATATGAACTATACTAAAATTATAACTATTATCAAAAAAAAGAAAATATAGTAATTTTTATTATCATAGAAAAAATTATCTTTTTATTCTTTGAAATATAAAAAGAAAGAAACTCATAGAAAAAAACCTATAATTCCTAAAATTTTAGTAACTTAGATATAAGATAAAATAGAAGACTATTCAAAAAAAGAAAAAATTTTAAGAATTTCTAAAATAATAGAAGTAACTATATCAAATTCTAAGTGAATTAATTATGTGCCAAAACAAAAAAAAAAAAAAAAAAAAAAAAAAAATTAT
>NW_021628316.1:355888-366528 GCF_900005855.1 Plasmodium gallinaceum | reverse complement strand
TTAATTATGTGCCAAAAAAAAAAAAAAAAAAAAAAAAAAAAAAAAATTATTAAGCTGTAAATTTATTACTGTCTTTTTTTTTCTTTTTGCGGAATATTATTTAACTTATATTTTTAATATGCATAATAAATAATAATAATATTTTTCTACATAAGAATAAAAAAAATTAAAAAAATAATGGTAAAATGGATTTCTTCTCCTATTTTAACCAAATATTTTTATAAATAGATGTAAATTTAAAATTAAAGATATAATGAAAAATGTATGCTTTTGTTTAAAGTTTTCTCTAAAAAAAATCAAGTCTTTTGTTTTTAAAATAGTAGGAAAGAAAGGAATAACGCTTATTATTATGGGAACTTCCTTTTAAAAATAATTAAATCTTTTTCTTTTTTAGAAATTAATTTTTACAAATAAATGTTAATTATGAGAAATAAAGTGATAAATAGAGAATATACAAGATTTTTTTTTTTTGTTTTTGTTTTTACAAAAATAAATTTAAAAATAAAAGAATACAAAAAGAACATATTATTTCGTATAAAAAGATGTCTAGAAGAAATACTAAAAGTATTTATCCACTTTAAAAATTAATTTTTTAACTTATATGAGTAAAGCCACCAAACATAAACTTATAAAACTTGCTAACATCCTTATTTAATTAATAGGTTTATCCTTGTTTTTTTTATATTATATTTATGTATAAATTTATTTATTGGTTTGTTTATCTATTTTTAAATTCTTTGATTAATTTATTTATCATTTTGCTTTAATTTTTTCAAGCGTTATGTTTCTGTATTTAAAACATATTAATAAATGGGAACATTAAGCTATAAAATAAATTAACCCAAGCCAAATAGTTGATATATAATAGCAGTAAATAAAGTTAATTTCTTATTTAAAAAATTTATTTTTTAAATTATGTATGGGTATTTAAATTTTTTTTAAATCACTTAAATAAATTTCTAGTTAACAGTCTTTCCCTTCTATTATAAGATAAATTTTTTTTTTTAATAATAGCTCCAATAAAATTTTTAACGTTTATGTGGAGTAATGCTATATATTATCATTTTCATTCTTAAATATATTTTTAATATTTTATTTAAATTGAATAAATTTAATTAATTCTTTTTTATTTTTCGCATATTTAAATGATGCGAAGTTCACAGAATTTTTTTGACATTTATTTTTTCTACATGAAAAAGATTAATCTTTAATAAAAAAAAAAAAAAAATGTATATATATATTTGCTTGTTTGCTATTAATGTAAAAAATTAAAAATATATTTAGAAAAAGTCAAAATAAAATTGATAAAAAAACTTTAATATTTTAAACTTAAAAATATATTTTTATGAAATAAAATTTTATAATTTAAAACTTCTACGAAGATATTAAATGAAAAAAATTAATGATTAACATATTTATATATAATGAAAACAAATCAAATCAAAAATTTAAAAAAAATATACCGCCATATATTAAGTGAAGCTTCAAAGTTTGAAAATATAAACTATAGTGTTTATTTTACCAACAAGGTATAACAAAATATGAAAAATAATTTATGAAGAATCTATTTTACTATTTTTAAAAAGATTTATTGCAAATGTCAAATTAAAGAAAATGAAATAGATATATGTTTCTATTAAATATATTTTTTAAATTGGACAAAAAAAATTTAAAAAAAAAACTAATATGTATTTATATATATGCAAATATTTTTATTTTATTTTTATTTTTTAAGGCAAAAGAGAATTTCAGAGAATTTTTTAGTAATAATAATCACAACAGCGAAAAATTAAAAGTATTTGAAGATGAATGTAATGATTATCTTAATATGTTAAAAAGACAAACTATAATACATAATTTATACCACGTTGATAAACCTTTAGTTTATAAGTAAAAATAAAGGACAATATTGAAGGATATCAAAAAAATTTTTTTTTTTTTTTTTTTTTTTTTTTTTTTTTCTTTTTTATAAATAGTTTTGAACTTAAAAATTTCAAAGGATAAAAAAGTAAAAATTTTAAACAAAACAAAAATAAATAATATCTACTTATAAAAATTAAGAGAGAAAAAAAAATATCATAATTTTATAAGTAAAACAATCAGGAACAAATTTATATTCATTAAAAAAAAAAAAAATTTTATGAATTGTTCATATAAAAGTATATATATATATGAATATATATGAATATATATTATTAAAACAACATGGGAACTGGGCAATAACCTAAACCCGGTGCTGTTGGATTATTAATTGTATATACTCCTTTTTGATAGCTTTCTTTAACTCCATATGGCCATGAATTAGATATTTGTGGTTTATATTCCTTTGGTAAGGCATAATCTGAAGGTGGTTGCTCCACAGGGTGTCTAGTGTATCTTATTGTTTGTCCTTTTGAATCTTTCATTGGTCTTGGTCTATATTTACCTTTCCATAATTTTTGTCTAATTAAAAATTTACATCTATCACCATCTACTGCTGCTGCATTTATTGCCCTTGATCTGTCTCTTGAATCAGGTATTGCAAATAATATGCACTTAATTTTTAGTAAATTACAAGTATGTTTATATAAATCAAAATCAGTTTTGTATAAATACTTCATTAACTTTTGTCTTCTAGCCAATAATATAGACATAGTTCTTTTTTTGGGATGATCTTTGCATCTTTGTATTAAATGAGCCCGCAAGTTTAAAATTTTTTCTGTTAAACATCCAATTTGAACAGCTGCACTTCCCGTATCAAATGGCCTTCTTTGTAATAATCTTCTTATATTTAACTTTTTAAATTTATGTATTTGCTTATTATTTGCGCAACTTAAATGTAGCATACTTTTGATATTATCTTTTAAATGCTTTATATCATCATATTGCCAGAGGCCAATATACCCATTAGGTATTTGGTTTCTTTCAGCTAAAAAATCTCTTTCTGCTTTTAAATACCATTCCGTTTTTTGAGCATGAGTTTTTACTGCCGTTATACCAGTGTATCTATGAGCTTTAACTCTTGATTCATATCTCTTGGAACTTTTTAAAAAACCTATATCCTTTTTCTTAAAATGCAAGAAACTATTTATCTTAAACACTTTATTAAGAAAACTCATTGTTTAAACCTTTTACTGTATTAAAAAAAAAATAAAAAAAAAAATATTTTCATAAAACTCCTTTTTTCTTTTATAAAGAGTTATATTCAAACGAAATAATTCTTCTGCATGAATATACATGATTTTTTTATAAATTTATTTACAACATCAAATTTATAGGTTATAGTTAATTATATAATTATAAAATGCTCAAAAAAAAATCAAGGGTACATTTTTATATGTGTATACAAGTATGTATTATAATATTGCATTATTATATATTTAACTTTATAAAATGTTTACAAAAGGTATAAATTAAATTCTGATTTAATAGTGTTTAACATACTTATTTAGTTTTAACATATAAATACTATGCAAAACATATAAATGCATATTATAATTTTCTAAATATTCTAAATTTTTGGTAGATTATTGGAATTCATTCATAATAAAATCATTATATAGGAATTTTAAAACATGTTTACTCTATAAAAAATATATACATAATTAAAATATTCTTGTAAACTAAAAATAAAAATAGTTAATTATATATTCCAAACAATTATATAATTAGGGGAAGAATAATATAAAAAAAAACATATATATATGAAAAATTAATATTTCTACAATATTACTTCTGTATTTTCTAATTTATATAATTAAATATTAAAAATAAAAAGTAATATTTTAGCATTTTATTTATTTTACACTACCTATTCAATGTAATTAGAGAAAATGTTGAGAAAAAATTAACTATTAGCAAGTGTTATTTAAAAATAATTTTAATAAATATAATTACTTTCTCATTAATACTGCGTTACCTACTTAATTTTTAAAGGGATATTACGTAAAAAAAAAAAAACAAAAAAAATTAATAAGAGATAATTTTTAGCTTGTAAGATTTTCTTTTATCTCATTTATTTTACTAATTTAATATGCCTGTAACAGAAAATAAAAACAAAATACAAAAAATTAAAAATGTTTTAGCTAAATATAAATAAAGTTCAACTACTATTTGTGTTACATTATTAATATTACAAAAAGAGAAAAGAAAAAATTGAAATTGTAAAAAATAAAAAGTTATAAAAAAATATGTTAAAAAATGTAAAACTTCAATAAAAAAAAAAAAAAAAAAAAAGCAAAGTTTTACAAAATATTTCTTTTCTCTTTTTATACGAAAATTTTTTTTTTTTTACAAAATTTAAAAATTAAAAATTATAAATAAAATCTTCATCTTATATTATTTGGCTTTTAAATATAAACATATATTCATAGTTAAGCAACATTTGTTTTATGCTTTCTATTGTATGCCTAAAAAAAAAAAAATTGGATCAATGGAAGATTTAAAAAAGACTTTTTGGTTAATAGAAGAACTAATTTATATTAATTTTGAAAATGAAGATCTTTATAATAATAAAGAAAAAGAGATTATAAAAAATATATCAATTTTATTTAAAAATTTCTCCAATGAAAACTCCACGGAAAACTTAAGTATAGAATTAAATGAGAAGGCATTAAAAGAAATAATTTTAGAAATTACCAATTTTTTTAATGTCTTAAAGTTGGTAAAAACTGTAAATCATAAAAACTGTATAACTCATCCATGGGTTTATGATATATTTAAATTTATTAAAGAAATAGCTAAGAATGATTCAGTAGTTAATATTAACCAAGTAAAAAAAGAAGTTTTCGAATTTTTTTTTAAGGAAAAAAAAAAACAAATTATAAAATATAGGAATAATTTTTTCTTAAACACATGTTTTATTTTCATTAATGAAATAAAAATTCTCTTATGTTGTTGTATTCTTTTAAATATTTTTGTTCAATATAATTGGACAGGCCCACCATTAAATTGTGATTTTAAAAAATTAAAAGAACAAAAAATACAAATAAATGACTCAGATAATTATTTTAAAGAATTTATGGATGCAATAAATATTAAAAATGATGAATTTTTAAATTCATGTTTGGAATTTTTGTCACTAGAAGGGGAATACATATACGAGTACAGCGAGTTAATATATTCCTTTTGCATGTGTATAATTTTATTAGGCATAATAAATAATTTTAATGATGAAGATCAACATATGTTTAGCCTAAATGAATATAATTATTTTAAAATTAACTTAAATGATCCAAGTAACAATAAAATAGTTCATAGTATATCCTTAAAAGAAAAAGAAAATAAAGAATCTAATAATATAAATACTGAATGTATTACTAATCACAAAGACGAACTACAAGAAGATAAAATAGAAAAAAAAATAAAAGAAAAAAAATATGATGAATTAAAGCTTCTTTATTTTATAAAAAGTAAATATTTATGGAAAGCAAGAATATATTTTATATGGCAAAGATTATTTGTTTCAAGTAATGATTATTTTTATTTTTTGAAAATACATATAATTGATAAACCATTTAACATATTTAAAAATATAAAACTATTACCTGAAGAATTCGAACTAATTGAGCAAGAAGTAAATTTAAGGGCAATAGATATTTTTGATCATTTAAATGAAAATATGAAAGACATAGAGCATTGTGATTTATTTTTTGAAAATTATATGTCCGAAAAGCTAAAAATTTATTTATTATCAAATTTTTCTATTTATCTTGCTTTTTATAATTATACCAGTGGCTACAAGAAGATAATGGATATAATTTCTGAATTAAGTCAATTTCATTATTCTTTTACAGGTCGGATGGGTATAAAAAGAAAATATCAGAAAATACCAGCTACCATTTTGGTATTAAAAACTAAATTAAAAGATGAGGAAGATAATACATCCACTATTTTAAAAGAAATAGATCCATTTAGTGAATATGATATATTAAAAAGTGATTACAAGATTATTGAAAATGAAACAAATGAATACTTCAATAAATGCAAAGAAGAAGAAACAAATGATTTAAGAAGTGAAGATCATAAAAGTTTAAAAAGAGAAGAAATAGATAAAAAACAAAATGAACAACAATCAGAAAATAAAGACAGTATTAATATAGAAAAACTAAATGAAGATGAATTCATAGAAGATGTTTTTTTTTGTAAAAATGAATTAAATAATAAAAAATTAGGAGGAACATGCTGTGATAACAATAATGCAGACAAAAATATTTATAAATGTCAAAATGGAAAATTAGAAATCACGAATAATAATTATAAAACAGAAAATTGTAGTAATAATAGCAATAAAAAAAAAAATAATGACTATAATTCTATTAATGATAAAATGCCGTTAAAAAAATATGTTTCATTTAAGGATGAAAAAATGATTAACATACCTGAAAGGGAATGTGAAGAAAATAATAATGTAGCTTTTATTAATATAGATAATAAAAAGGCTGAAAATAAAAATGATGAAAAAGGTAAATATATGAATAATTCTGAAGCAAATGATTCAGAAAAAGAAAGTAGCAATAGAAAAAAGTGTCTAGAAGAACCCAATGGAAAAGTTACATGGAAATTGAAAGATTTAGATCCTGATACTGATATATTAGAAGAGCCCTTTTTCGTTGATTCTCAGAATAATTATTTTAAAATTTTATCCTTTCAGGAACAAATAATTCTAATTAATTATTGTTTTTCTTTGATTAGATTTAATCCTCATTATGATGAAATTAAATTTGAAAAATTAAGTGCAGTAATATCAAGATGTTTAAAATGCTACGATGTTAACGCTACAGTTGAAAAGGAAAACGAAGGTAAAAATAATAATTATTTATTACAAATAAAATATCAAAATTGGCTATTGCATTCCTGCATTTTATGGTTTAAATGTAAATATGAAACATTCAAATTTAAAACCGTTGATAGGGCAGCAGCCCAATTAAATGAATTATTAAAAGAATGTTATGAACTGGAACCAAAAAGCATAGAAAGACTAAAATTTATATATGATGTATATTATCCAACCACATGGGAGATGAAAAAAGAGATAGGTAAAGTTATGATTAAAATTGGTTCTATGATTTCAGCTTTTAATATTTTCAAAGATTTAAAATTATGGGAAGAAGCTATTACATGCTTAATTGAAGCTGGTAGAAAAGAAGAAGCGAAAGAATTGTTAGATGATATAATTCAAAAAAAAAGAACTCCTGCTTTATTATGTTTATATGGATTAATAGATAGAAATAATGCCCTTAATTATTATGAGGATGCATGGAATTTATCAAACTTTAAATATTCAAAAGCAGCTAGGTTCATTGGAAAATATTATTATAATAAAGAAATGTATAAAGAATGTTGCGAATATTTAGAAAAATCTTTAGAAATATCACCATTGTTTTCAGATATATGGTTTATACTAGGTTGTTCCTATATGAAAATAGATAAATTTGATGAAGCTATAAAATCATTCACTCGTATGATTAGTATGACAAATGAAAATTGTGCTAAATCATATGGAAATTTAGCTTACTTGTATATGAAAAAAGGTACATATAAAGCAGCAAAAATATGTATAAATCAAGCTGTAAAAGTTAATAATAATGAATGGAAATTTTGGGATACATATTTAAAACTATCAATTTTACAAAATGATGTAGATAGTTTCTGCTTATCCATAAGGACTTTATGTCAACTAAATCAAGTAAAACAAATACAACCTTGGGTATTTGATTATATTTCTGATCTTATAGTAAAGGATAAGCCAACTTTCATTCAAAATAAAAATGGTTTAAGCTATTTAGATAAAATGATTACAACAATGGATAATTTATCTATATATATAACAGAATATGACTCTTTTTGGAATGCATATTCATTTTTTCTTTTTATAAAAGGGAAGTTTACTGATTCGTTTGATACAAAAATAAAGGAAATACGATCTATAGAGGTAGGTTGAAACGTAATTTTTTACTTAATATGTGAATTAAATTTTGTTCTTCACAATTTTTTTTTATTTTTTTTTATAGAGTATAATACAAAAATGTAATACGAATAAAATAATTGAAGCAATGGTTTCCAAACAAACAGCTGCTATAAAATTTTTATATCACATAATAAAAAACCATGATATTGGAGAAAAAAGAGGGTATAATTAATTTATTTTTATTAAAGTAACAAAGCTAAAATAATCCATATATATATATAAATTTTATTTATTTTTATTCTTTTTTCATCTTTAGAACATTTATATATCAATTAAAGAACATAATCGAATCAACTTTAATACAGTACAAGAACATCAGTCAAGAAGATGTAAAGGAGCTATTAGAAATTAAGAAAATTATGAATTGAAGAATTTGTTAGAAAAACTAGTTCTATTAAACGATTTTTAATAATTTTAAGTTAAATTTAATTTCCAATTTTGTAAAATTATAAATTTGTGGAATATTCTATATCTTTATAAATATACATTTATATATATACACAAGACTAGAAAGTATGTTTGTCTTTTATTTATTTCATTAATGTATAATGAAATGTTATTAATTCTATATATAAAATAAAGAATCATCAATTTTATATAAAGATAATTACAATTGTATTTGAAGCATATTTAGCTTTTTTTTTTTTTTTTTTAATATATATAAAATTTTAAAAAGTTTTATATATTGATATATTTTTAAATTATATAACTTCATTGCTTTAATATGTAGAGACTTAGTAATTAAAATCTTTTTTATTTAAATCTTAATTTTTTAAAAAAAAATTTATATGTTAAATATGCAATAAAGCTATTTTTTCCCAAAGTCTTTATGTATTTTAGCCGAAACAAAAAAATAAAATAAATATGAAAACACTATTCTATAATCTGGAAAAGAGATTCTCTATTTTTGCTAAAATATTTCATGCTATAATTTTTAATTAAAATTATAGAAAAAAAAAGTTATATTCTAGTTAAATAATATTATTGCTAAAGCTTTTAAACTGCAATTTTTTACTTAAGCCTTTAAATTTTTTTTTTTTTTTTTTTTTTTGTGTTACAATAATTTTTCTGAATTTAAAGGAAAAAAAAAAATTATATTCAAAAATTTTATAATAAAATAAAAGAATATTTTTAAATTATAACAGAAAAATACAAGTAAAAAATAAAAAAAAATATTATAGCTCTTTTTTTTTTTTTTTAAAATACCTCGCTAGTTGTGTGTTACAAATTACATTTAAACAATCTGAACAAGTTATGTTGCAATTTGTAGCTATTGTGTTTAATTACGCACACAAAAAATCAATATTTTAAATGATTCATACAATTTTAACTTACTGATTTATTTATTTATTTTTTTTTTTTTTTTTATTTAATTTTATTTAATTTTTTTTTTTTTTTTAAATTAAAAATTATAAAATAAAATTATAAAATAAAATGATTTAATCTATATTAATTACATATAAACGTACTGAACTAAAAGCGAAGTAAATTTTAATTTTTTATTTCACGTGTGCATATGAATATGAAAAATAAATAAAAAAATTAATAAAAATAGCTATCTCATTGAAATAATATTCATTTCACGTACATAAATATAAAAAAAAAAAATTCACTTTTATGTTATTTATGTATATGTGGAAAAATTAATTAAATATTTTTATTCTATATTTATTTATTTATTTGTTTATTTTTTTTTTTTTTTTTATTTTACTTTATATTTTTAATCTCAATTTAATGTATTAAAGAAAATTTATATTATCTTGAATATTGAACAACTTAAAATTTATTTGTCTTTTAATTTGCAAATAAGCACAAACTTAAAGCAAAATTTTAAATATTTACTTATTAAAATTTATATAGATATAAAAATATATATAAATTAAAATCTTAAATTTTCCTTTTTTTTTTCTGTTTATTTATTTTTTGATATATTTTTTGTTAAAAATATACACATTTATTTCATTCTTTAATTAAAGTAAAAATGATTTGTTCACAAACTTGTGCAGCTAACAATACCTACATACCTTCAAAGATGGAAACATTTATTACAAAGGCTCCACATGAAGTTACTTTAACTGATTCCAACTCAAGGTTATTCATAAAAAACATAAAAAATGGAGTTACTCTAGAACAATTTAGACATTCTTTAGAGAAATATGGCACTGTAGAAGTATATCTATATGAACCAGGAACTAATAATAATGGATGGGCCTGGGTTGGTTTTGAAAATGAAGAAGCAGCACTTAAAGTAGTTGAAGAATCAGAAAAACCTAATGACGAAGAAATTAATGAAAAGGAAGGAAGCGTACATAGTCGTGATGATGAAAAACAAGATTCAAATAGTTTTTATGAGGAAAATGAAGAAAATCAACAAAACGAAGAAGAAGAAGAAGAAGAAAACGATGATTAAATATTTTTGAAATACTTTACATGAGACCAATTGAATTTTTATAGAACTATATATTAACTCATTTACAAAGCATTTACTAAATAAATACCTATGACAAAAATTTTTATTTTATTAAAAATTAAATTATGCAGAATTCATAAAAAAAAATATAAATATTTTTTTTTTTTTTTTTTTGTATTAGTAGTTCGTTAACCTTTTTTTTTTTTTTTTTTTTTTTTTTTTTTTTTTTTTTTTTTTTTTTTTTTTTTTTTCCTTTTTTTTTTTAAATTTTTTTTTTTTTTT
>NW_021628316.1:307816-354888 GCF_900005855.1 Plasmodium gallinaceum | reverse complement strand
TTTTTTTTTTTTTTTTTTTTATTTTTCTGCTTTTTATTTTTTTTTATTATTTATTACCTTTTGATTTATAAATTTTCTTATACTTTTAATTAGCTCAGAGATAAACTTGATTTTTTTAGAGCTCTATAAATTATTTTTAAATTTTATATTTATAATATTATTAAATGGAAATTTATTCTTCATATTAAAAAATATTGATAATATTATAGGAAAAAGTTATATCAATACATAAATACAATTCTGTTACTCTACTAATATATAAAATATAAATTCCTTTTAACACTTTTAGTAAATCAAGGACTTTATAGTATATGTTTAATTTTCCTTTTTTGTAAAATTAATTGTTTTTTATTTTTTAAAGAAAAACTTAATGTATTCTAAAAGTATTTATGTTCAATGAAATTCCGTTATAAATTGAAACTATTTTGTTATATCAATCTATACCTTAAAGAATATTTAAGAAAAGTATTTTTAAACCTTTTTTTTTTTTTTATCCTATTTATGTTTTGCTTTATATCGAAGTCTTATATATATTATAAAGTTTATGATGAATATTATTAATTTAAATACGTTAGATTCCTAATTCCTTTATGTTCCTTATATTTTGCCATATCTTTATTTTTTTTTTTATAATAAATATAATTCAGTAAAATTGTATTTATAAAACTTCAGTATAATTTGAAAATTATACAACTCTAAATACGCTGTTTTATTTTGCACACATTTTTTATTCTACAAAAATTAAAACAATATAAATATGTAAATAAAAGTAATTTATTAAAAAAATTGCCTTAATTTTGGAGCATCAAAGAAGACATTATATGCAAAATTTAAAGAGCAAAATATTTCTCTTAAAAAGTTTTGATAAAATAAAACTAAATATACCACAATTATCAAACATAATAATTTTGCTTTTTTTTTTTTTAGCAAATATAAATTAAAAATATTTTTCTAGTTTTTCAATAATATAAAAAAAAAAGAAAAAAAAAAAAAAATAAAATAAAATAATTAAAAATTTAAAGTAAAGAATTGTTAAGATGAAAAAAAATATATAATATGTATAATTATAATAATAATATAAAGGATAATATTAGGTAAAAAATAAAATTATATAGAACAAATTATTTGTATAAGGAAATAACTAAATTATGATAAGAAAAAAGGATTAAAGAAAACATTAATAAAGTAAATTTTTATAAAATCTTTAAAACATTATCATCCTATGCAAAATTAAAAAAAAAAAAAAGAAAAATAGATAAAATTAAAAGAATTCATTGAAGAAATATAAAAAAATATAATAGAGTATGGGATGCTCATCAAGTTCTCAGAGATATAATTCACAAAAAAATATAAATATTTTAACAAAACCTTTAGAAGAAAAAAACAAGTGCGTAAAAGATACAAAAGTAAAAATAGTTTTATTGGGGGATAGCGGGGTTGGTAAGTCTAGTATTGCTTTGTATCTGTGCCATGGTCGTTTTTCTGAAAAGCATCAAGTAACAATTGGCGCAGCTTTTTTACATCATACAGTTGAATTAAAAAATGGTAAATAAAAATATGTTATAAATATAGTAAAAAAAATCAATAAAGTACAATAATAAATTATTTCGTAATTTAATAAATAATAAATTTTTCAATATTTTAATAAATATTGCAATATATTATTCTTATTTAGGTGCAAATATGAAGCTACATATTTGGGACACAGGAGGCCAAGAAAGATTTCGATCAATGGCTCCTTTATATTATCGTGATGCATATGGAGCAATAGTTGTTTATGATTCAAAGTAATTTTAATTGATTTATTTATTTATTTATTTATTTCATGTCTTTTTTTTTTTTTTTTTTTTTTTCAAACATAACACATTATAGCAATGTTGAATCATTTGACTCTTTAAAATATTGGATAAATGAAATAAAATCAAAAGGAGCACGCAATTGTTGTATTGTGGTTGCTGCAAATAAAAAGGATTTGCCAAAAAAAATTAATTCAGAGGTAATAATAAAAACTAAAAATAAAAAAAAATAAAACTAAAAGAGTTTTTATATTTTTTCATTTTAATAAAAATAAATAATATATATTTCTAAATATGGTTTTTACACATAGATGGTTATGAAATTTTGTGAGGAAGAAAATGTATCTTTCATTGAATGTTCTGCAAAGGTATAAATTAAAAAAATATATATAATGTACATGTATGAAAAATTAGATAAAAAAAAATGATATCTTGTTTTTTATTTTTCTTATTAGACAGGAGAAAATATTAATTCTTTATTTGAAAAGATTGGTATATTTACATTTTTGTTTTTCTCTACTTTATAAAATTATTACATATAATGATATCCATCAATATTTTATTTCTTTCTTTTTTTTTTTTTTTAGCGAGCCGTATTTATATTGCATTTAAAGAAGTGCTGTTTTACAATAACTGATAAAATGTAATGTATTATTTTTTCATTGTTTTCATGTTTCCTTTTTTCACTTTGAATTTACTTATACATATTTTTTTTTAACATTTCCTTTTATTTTTATTAAGACTAACCTTATATTAATTCAATAATGTTTTTTAAATATTAAAAATTTTTTTTTTTTATGAAATCTTTTAATATAATAAAATATATTTAAATAATATAGAAAAAAGAACACCTTTAATATTACAACATGATTTCTTAAAATTTAAAAAATTTTTCTTATTTTGTTATTTTTCTTTATTTAAAGTTTGAACAAATAAAAACAAATTTTTAAATAAATATATAGGTTAATTTCAATAAAAATATATATCAAAATAAGATACTTGAAAATACATAACGAAAGTTTTTTTTTTTTTTTTTTTTATAAATATATTCAATTATTCTAAAAAAAAATATGGATCTTAATTTTATTAAAAATATTTTAATGAATAAATATATATATAATGATATATGACAAAATGTGTCACGTTAATTTTTTCTGTATGATAAACAAGGAATTATAAAAATAAAAAAGTAAAAAATTTATGTTTTTCTTTTAAAAAAAAAATTAAGAAAGAAATATAGATACATTTCTAAAATAATGAAAAAAGTCGATTTATTTTCCAAAAAATATTAAACAATTAATGAAACATTTTTGACAATAAATAAAAATTGGTGTCATCTATAAATAGAAAAATTAGAATTATGAATAGGAATAAAGAACAATATATTAACTTCAAGATCGTATGCATTTAAAAATATAAAGTTTTAAAAAATTTATTTTTTTTTTTTTTTTTTTTTTAATTCTATTTTTTATTTAATTTTATTTTATTATTATTTTATTTTATTTTTTATTTTTTTAGTAACAATTGTAATTGTAAAAAAATTTAAAAATGTATAAAATAATAAATGAAAATTTAAAATTTTTGATGACTATTTTTGTTATAACTTTTATTTGTTTAAATTTAAAATTATCAAAATGTAAAGAAGAATATATTGATTTAAAGAATAATTATATTGAAGGAATAATTAAAGCAAATAGTGATATTTTATTAAATTGTACTGTTTATTTAGACTCAGAAAATTATACAAAACCAAAAAATAATGGGAAATTTGTATTTACTAATGTAAATGAAGGAGTATATAATTTGTTTGTTAGTCATCCTTATTTAGAATTTAATAGATTTCATGTTGAAGTAAAACAAAAAATGACAAAAAATAATTACAAAATGTATATAGTACAAGCATATGAATTGTTATTACCATTTGAAAAAAATAATTTAATGTCATCTAACATTATATTTGAAGTAAAAAATTTTTATGAGTTCCTTATACCAAAAAAAAATTTTTCTATATTTAAATTATTAAAAAGTCCCCTTTTCTTAACTTTCCTTTTTTTTTTAATTTTACTTTGTTTACTACCCCAGATGCAAAAAATATCAGAATCAGCAAATGAAGAAAATTACAGTCAAGTTACATACAAATCAGACTTTTTAGAATCTGTTAAATAATCAACTATTTTTTTTTTAATACACAAATTTAAAAAAATTACCTTATAATACAATAATTAAATAGAATAACTTCATCACAAAATAAAGAAACAAATTACAGTTAATTTTTTAAGAAGGAATGAGATTAATATTTTCCTTTTTACAAATTAAAAACACCGTGTAGACATATGTATACATATATGTGAATATTTTATTAATTTTAAAAAAATAAAATATATTTTAGATTTCAAAAGAAAATAAAATGAATATCAAAAGAAATTTTAACAAATATAATACTTTTAAATAATTCTAAATATTTTTTATATCTAAACATACAAAAATATTTAGTTATTTCTATAAAAAAAGCATTTCAAATTTTTTTATATATAACTTGTAATTTTGTTTTAAAAACCTCGGTTTATGAGTTTTCCTTTTTTTTTTTTTTTTTTTTTTTTTTTTTTGTATATTAATTTATAATGACAAATAGATGATAAAAAAAATATTAATTATAAAAAATTATATATTAAGAAATATATAATACAATAAAAATTACAGTTGGTTAATAAAAATGAAGGTTTCCACCTTTTTATATGAAAAAATCTAAATAGCAGTAGTATTTTGTATTTACATAAATAAAAATATCCTAAAACTTTTTTGCTTTATTTTATCATTTTAAAATAAAAAATTAAATCAATCATACTATTATTAAAAAAAATTAATCTTTTAAAAATATTAATAAGAAATTATTACTAAAAAAATAAATATGTAACATTTTTTTTTTTAAAAAAAATATGAATAGTAACAAAAAATAAAAAACTAAAATTTTGTGTAATTAAAAAATTATATATATCATTATTAGTATGTTTAAAACTTATTTTTATTTTATTCTTTTTTTTTTTATATAATCATAAATACTCTAATAATAAAAAAGACTATTATTTAGTAAAATAATTGATAAATGAAATGATAAAATTAAAATTTTATTTTTACTTATTTAAGAATAAAAATATTTATATAATTACACTTAAATATATTTGTCTTTTTATTTAAAATATCTTTTTTGTAATTACTGGAATAAATATGATTATAATAAAAAAAAAAAAAAAAAAAAAAAAAAAAAACATATTTTATAATAGTTAAATGTAAAAAATGAAAATATTTCTAATAAAATAATAATAATAATTATAAATTTTGACTTAAATAAAAATGTAACTGTTGTTTTTAAAATTTTATGAATAGAAAAAATTTATATAAATACAGATAGAACATCATTATATTTAAAATAAAAAAAATTCTTAAAAAATAATATTAATTTATATATTTAATAAATATAATTTTTACATAATAATTACATATATACCTTTTTAAAAAATATAACCAATAAAAAAAGACAACTTTAAAAAATATAAAAAGATTATTATGAGTAAATATTCGTATATTCTAATTACAAAATTAAGAACAAAAAAATAAAAAAAAATGTAATATAATTTTCAATTTAAAAAAATATATATATATAATATTAAAAGGATATTTTTACACAACAAAAAAAAAAAAAAAAAAAAATGTAAAAAATTTCAAACTTTTCTCATAAAATGTAACATTTGCTTCAATTTTTATCCTTTATTATTAAGAACATTCTAAAAACATTAACAATTTTTAATTATACTTTCTTAAAAATTATAAAAGAATAAATTCTTATGTGTAGATTCATTAACAAATTATAAAAATATAAATGAAATATAATATTGAAATTTTTTTCGTTATAGTAATTGAATAAATATATAAAAGGAAAAAGAAAAATATATAATAATTACAACATCAAATAAATTATAAAAAAGAAAAAAAATATGTATAAATTTATATAAATTTAAGCAATTATCTGTAAGTTGATAAAATGTAAGTAAAAAAATTTTCTTTTCCTTTTTTATTTATTTGTTTTATTTTTTACATATATGAAATACACACAAAATTAAAAAATAGAATTACAAATATAAATATATATTAATGAATTAAATATTTCCTATATATATTACACATAGATATTAATTTATTGACAATATTTATTTATATAGGATTATATATATACATATATATATTTATGTTTTCTTCAAAATAACACTCAAAATTTAATGCGTATAGTCCATATAAAAAAAATTTCTTTTAATAATTGATTTTTTTTTTTTTTTTTTTTTTTTTTTTTTATTTTATATATTAGTGATATGATAGAATAAATAATAAATTTTTTAAAGCCCTTTTCCTTATTTATCAATCTTTTTTTTTTTTTTTTTTTTTCATTTATATATATAATATGGAAAATATGTACAATTTATATTTTGTATTTCTTCCATTATTTTTTTCATTTAAAATATATAAATTATTTCTTTCTTTGAATTTTGTTTTTATTATTAACTGAATTATTTTTTTCATCAGAATTACTCAATGGTACAGTTAAATTATTTTTGGAGTTATTTAATGCTTGTACTTTTTTTTTCTGTAATGCACTAGCTATATCACTTTTTATTATATGTGAATTTATGTTTCTTGGAGTTCTTTTTTTAGTTGTTATTTTATTATTACTTTTTGTATTTTCTTCTTTATTCTTTTTATTTTTAACTTCTTTTTTTAGAATATTTTCAGTGCTATTATTATTATTATTATTATTATTATTATTATTATTATTATTATTATTATTATTATTATTATTATTATTATTCTCATTAATAGAGTTTTTTTCAATTTTTGTTTCATTTCCCATCTTATTTATACATATTTCTTCTTTTTCATTTATTTTAAAATCAGTGTCTTCGTTATTATTTATTTGCATATCTTTTTTACTTTTTTTAGTATTTGCAATTTTTTGTTTTTTTTTTATATTTTTTTTATTTTTCACGTCTTCATTTTTCTTTGTTAAATTTTCAGGATTTATTAGGTTTTGTTTTTTTATACTTTTTTCAATAATGTCATTATTATTTTCATTATCTATATTGTCAACTAGTATCTTATCATTGATATTTTCACCAATTTTTTTACAAGGATCATTTTCTCCTTTACTATTATTTTTTTTTAAATTTAAATTATTTTTGGAGTTATTTACATTTGACTCATGATTTTTCTGGATTTCATTATTATTTTTGCTTTTAATATTATTAGATATAGAACCAATATTATATGAATTATTATACATTCCAACACTACTTATAACATTTTTTACTTTTTCATTTTTCTCAAAAATATTAATGTTTTCATTATTGTTATTATTGTTTCTATCACCATTATTGCAATTATTATTATTTTCAATATTGTTATTATTACTATCACTATTTAATTTTTTGTAAGAATTATTTAAAATTATTTTGTCTTTACTTAAGTTCTTACAATAAGTTATATTAACGTTTTCATTTTCGTTTTTTTTTTTAGACATAATCATATCAATATTCTCATTATTTTTGACACTATGTATATTTAAATTATTCATTCTAACATTTTTATTTTTAGAATTATTACATTGGACATTTTTATTATCTAAATTAGTATTTTCTATTGTACTTACACTATTTATTCTTTTTCTTGAAATTAAAGAATTAATATCAGATGTACTTTTTAGTTGTTTTAAATTATTACCAACATTATTCATAATATTACTATTGCTTAAATTAAATGTTGTAAATTTTTTATTTACATTACTTGTAAGTGATTCACTTTCATAACATCTAAAATTATTTTTCTCTTGTGGATTTTTATCTTTTAAATTTGTTGACGAATTGATATATATAGCGGGAACAATACCAAATGGAAGTTTTAAAAAAATAGAAGAAACAATATAATCAGAACAAGTTTTAAAATTCCTTTTGAATATACAAAAAACATTTAACACTGTTTTAAAAATATAAAAATAGCAAGTTTTATCTTCATCACAATAGAACCAGTCTATTAAATAAAATTTTTTAAAAAATTCTGCAATTTTATTTCCTCCTTCTTCATCTGAATAAGGGCATGCTAATAAACATAATCCATTAGAAATTAAAAGTCTATTGATATGGGTATTATATATATGCATTAAAAAATTGTTATCAGTATTTCTTAAAAAAGAAAAATTATTTAAATTATCTTTAATGTTCATGTTTTTATCATCCACACTTTTTGTTTCATTTTGTTGTTTTTTGTTTACATTATGAAATTCTTCAATACTTACATTTTGAAGTATAAGATTCCATATATTTTTTTGTTTATAACAAATTTTCATCTCATTAATTATATTAATAGTACTCATATTTTTTTTTTGTATATTACTTAAAACAATATTCAGTTCATTGTAATTTATTTGTGTAATAAAACTTTCAGGTGTTAAATAAAAAACAGATGCTTCTAAAAATATTTTTAATCCATTAATATCAGGGATTACTTTGACATGCTTTTCATAAAAACAGGATGAATAGTTTGAGTATGTCATCCAAAATTCTCTTGCAAATTTCTCATTTTTAAAATGTAATAATCCCATAGCACCACTATTACAATTAATTTTATAAAGCTCTTTATATTTCAAATTAAGATATGTAGACAATAATTCATTTTTAGCTGAATAAAATTCACTTCCAAATAATAATTCAAATTTTAAAATTCCTAATTTTTCAGCTAACAATATATATTTTTTTTTACTTTGCTGAAAAGAACAATATAATTGTACATTATTAACTAAAGTATCCTCATTATGTAAATCTATTATATCTAATATACTATCACAATTTTTATTATCATAATATATATCTATGATACTATGTAACAAATAATATTCATTTAAATGAAATGGTAAACCTAAAATAAATAAAGTTTTACAATTAGATATCCATTTTTCATAATCATGATTTTTATTTTTAAAAATATATTTATCAAAAATTTCAAGTGGAAATTTCCAGAATTCATATATTTCAAAATTTTTTTTTTTATCATTTATTATTGAACTAATACAAGGAGTTTTTAAAGAGTTATCCAAATTCTCTGATTCATGTAGTTTTATTAGGTCCAAATTTCCGAGTAGTTTAATATCTGTATTTATTTTTTTTGTAATGGTATCAAAACTAATATTAGTTAAACTGTTATTGGGTTTTTTTATTTTTACATTTCCATATAATTTATTTATTAACTCATTATTTTTTTCATCTAAAAACTTATCTTCTGGAATAAATAAATTATTTATTTTTAATGTATCTATTTCATTTTTGCTTTTTATATATTTTTCTTTATTTTTCACATCATCATAATTTCCTTTCATTAATGAGCTCGTATAATAATTAATATTATTATTTGATGATCCTCTATTATTTAAATTGTGATTTAACATTTTTACATTATTATAATCAGTATTTCTTATATTATTCACTGAAGCAGCATTCATATTATTATGACTAACGTTTTGCAAATTATTTTTGCTATCATAATTAGTTTTATTCATATAAACATTATTACTTATATTTCTATTAATACTATTTTTATTTACATTATTCATAGGATTTAAAGGATAAATATCATTTATATTATGATTTACTTTGTTACTATGATAAAAAATGGTATTTTCTTTTCTTTTTCCTTCCAAATTAGAACTTACACTATTCTTATCATTATTATAATATTCCATTCTGCTACGCTTCGAACTTTCATGATATTTAATTCTTTCTTCACACTCTGCCTCACTCATTTCATCACTATCATTTTTTTTTTTTCTTGAACTAACGTATACATCTTTTTTAATTTTTTTATAATCACTAGAATTTCTCCTATATTTTGTTCTTTTCATACTGAAAGTAATATATTTTACACTTCTATTTATTAAATAGGAAAAAAAAAAGAAAAATTAAAATAAAATAATAAATATAATAAAAAATAATAAAAATAAAAATAAATTAAAGAAAAACCATCTAAATATCTATATTTCATTAATTATCATTTGTTAAATCATCAACTTTTTAATTATATAATTTTTTTATTATTCTAATTTAAAATTTATTAAATTTAAGAAACATTATTTTCTGTAAGATATACTTTATTCTATATTTATTTTATTTTTATTAATTTTAATAATTTGTTTCACCTCTAACCTTTTTTCTTTCTTATTTGTACCTTTAAATACCCTTTTAATATATAACACAATATTAAAAAAACAAAAAATTTATTCTTACAAATACATACATTTATCAATTTTCTTTTTGAAATATTTGTTTATATGTTGATTTATATATTTACTTTTACATTTTTCACTTCGTTTTTCTTATATCCAACTTATATTATTTGTTTATATGTATAAATTTATTTATTTTTTTTTTAATATATATAAATTTTTTCAATTTGTATTTTATTGTATATTTATATTAAGCACTTTATTTTACTTCACTCATTTTGATATTTTAATTTTTCTCATTTATATATAAAAAGATATTAAAATTAAAAGAGGAAAATTTGAATAAATAAAAAAAAAAAAAATTAAATAAAATTTTAAGTGTTTCATTCATTTAAATTCTTTATAAACTATTAAGCATAACATACAAATATATATATATAACTACATTAACATACATTTTATTGTATTTTAATTTAGTTTCAAAGTCTATATTAAAAATCATTAATACATATTTAATAAAAAAAGTATATAAAAAATCTTCAAATAAAAGTTATTTACACACATTTACGTATTTGCATTTTTTTTTTTTTTTTTTTTATATTGTATTAATGAATAAACTTTCTTTTTATATATATATATATATATATATAATTAATTATGTATACTAATGTTTTATAATTTAAAAAAAAAAAAGCAAATATAATAAAAATGTATTACATATATTTTTAAAAAAAAAATTCCTAATTATTCATAAATATAATTGTAGTAATATAGATGGAAAAATAATAAAAAAATGTAAAATACATTTTTATATAAAATTTTATACGAAAAGTACAGTAATATTTGTGATTTAAAAAATAAACTATAACATTAATTTTTATTTATAATAAAAAAAACTAATAAGCATTTATTAAAAATAAAAAAAAAATAGTAAACAAAAAAAAGCTAATTCTTTAAAATAAAAATAGATACAAAAGTCGTTCTATTTATATATCTTATCTAAACTTAAAGAAAAAAAAAAAAAAAAAAAAAGAAAAAAATAATGAAAATAGAAAAATTAAAAAAAATATCATCATTATAAAAAGATTTTTTAAACAATTTATAAAATTCTATCTTATGAATGCACGCATCCTTAAATCAGGACTAATTAAAAAAAGAAAAAAGAAAAAAAACGTTATAAAAAAATTTAAGTTCATTATATTAATTACTTTATATATATATAAATAAATTTAACTTGTTTATAATTAATAGAAAAGTGAAAAATGAATATAAAATTTCAATTAAGAATATTACCGACCATTTGTTTTAAAATATTATGTTTTTCTATAATATATTATTGTTTAATAAAGTGCAATATATTTTTATAAATATTAAAAATTAAATTATTTATAATACATCAATTATATGTAGTATTATTTTGAATGATAAGCGTCATAATTAAAGAGCACATTTAATTTTTTTTTAAAGATGCATATTCAAAATATTCATTATATTTATATACCTATGTATATATAATATATATATATAATATATATATATATCTTATATTTTTATGTTGATGTTTTATTTTTTTTAAAAAAATAATGAATGACAGATTAAGTAGAGATTTAACGAAAATTTTTATGGACAAAAGAGAAATTGCAAAGGAAGAAATAGATCCCCGAAAAAATTGGCTTAAGAGAATTTTGATTAATAATAATTCAATTGATTTAAAAAATTTTTTAAAGGCAAGCACTTTCAAAAAAAAAGAAGTAAATTACTGTATTAATTGCAAAGGAGTTATTAAACAAAGTTATTACTTAAATGCAAAAAAAAGTTTTTGTGATTTATGTGAAGAAGTTTTTTGTATGTATTGTGTAAAAAGTATAGATCTAATGAAAGATACCAAACTAAAATATATAAAAATAAGATTATGTAAAAACTGTTTTATTTATATAAATGAATTAAAATATATTATACACCCAAATTTGTCTATAGATAAAAAAGCAATAGATCTGGAAAATATTTTTAATAAAATCTCCAGTTGTTATACAACAATATGTGGTAACATATCTCAATTAAATGGATTAATATTATTATGTGAAAATAATAAAGAATTTCTGGATGATTTTAAAAAAGAAATAAAACATTTAACAGAAAAAATTGAAGAAGATGTAGAGTTCTTAAACAGAATGAAAAAAAAAAACAACTTTATTACAGATAACACTTTAATTCTTAATAAAATGAGTAAAAATTTATTCTTATACTTGAAAATAATTAGAAGTAAGATTATGCCTTGTGCTGTTGAGGTTTTAAAGAAATCAAAGGAATTACTATAATACGTTTTTTTATAATTAATATATATATATATAAACATTTATTATATAAGTTTTATTAAACATAAGCTTATTTATATTATAATGTAGTAATATTAAAATAAGGAAAAATATTAGTTTCCTCTTTTTTTTTATTTTTTCTAATTATTTTATATTTATTTTTTTTTTTTTTTTTTGTTATTATCTGTTATTATTATTCTTATAATATTTTTAATTCTATTTTTTATAAAAAATTTATTTTATTCTTTTTTTTAGTGTGATGTTTATTTATTTCTTTTTTTTTTATGTACCTTTTTTGTTTTTTTTCTAATAATAACATTGCCTATTTGTATGTTTATTAATTTTTTTATAAATATTCCTTTTTTTTTTTTTTATGTTTTATAAATGAAACATGAATTTCTTTTTAATATTCTAAATTACTAATAAAAAAGAAACATAAAAAAAAAGATATATAAAAAAAAAGAAAAGAAAAAGTAAATATATTTTTATTTGAAAGCTTAAATATTTTTTTTTTTTTTTTTTTTTGTCTTTCCCAATAGAACTTGTTCAAAATATCTTTATCAATTTTAAAATTTAATTTTTAAAAATAAGAAATGATTTTTTTATTAATATTAAATTGTTTTAATGAAAACAGAAATAAAAAAGAAAAAAAAAATTAAGCTAATTCTGAAAAATTATTTCTTAAATGTCTACCCCATTTTATTGAATTTCTGAGGTTTTTTAATGTATCTTTAACAAATATATTTATATACAAATTTTTTTAAGTAAAATAATTATCAATTTATAACTCTTAAAAAAAAATTAATTCTTATCTTATATTTCTTATTTTTTTAAAGAAAAAAAAAGGAATAATTGAAAAACAATTAATGAAATATGTACTATATGTGTGCACTTTTTTACACTATTACAACTCCTTTTTTATAAGCATAATTAAATCCTTTTCAGTAAATATTTAAACAAGTTTTAGTTATTATATTTTTTAAAAAAATAATAGATAATTAAAAAATAACTAAAATTAATGCTTTATGATAAATATTTTATACTTTATTTTCTTATGTACATTTTTTAAAACAAAAGAATTTATCATTTTAATACAAAAGAACCTGAGTTTTATCTCTCAATTTTCTATAATTTTAGAGAAACTTTCAAAACGTTCTCTGAATATCATTATTACTTTTATTAGTTTATATATTTGACAATTACTGATTTTTATTTTTGTAAATATATAAAAATTATAAAAGAAAATGAAAGAAGTAATTTATTTGTTCCTGTCTTTTCTTTAAAAAAACAAAATTAAAATAATTTTTTCTAGAGAATTATTTTTAGAAAAAAGCTAAAGTGAAATTATCTACCTTTAGAAAAGTTTTTCACTTATGTATAATGCTTACATATATAAATATAGTATTATAAAAAAATTTAAGTTACATTTTTTATGCAAAGATATAATCTATATATTATTTTTTTTTTTTAAGTAATGTTGGAAAAAATAATTTCTACATTATGAAAACTTTATAAATTAAATGTTGTTTGGTTTAAAATCAAAAATTTATATTTTTAATTTATGAAAATTTATATATTACAACTGTAACAAAAATAGAAATTACATTAAAATTTTAAATTCCCTTAATCATTTAATCTACTATACTTATCTGTTTTTTTTTTTTAAGAAAACNAACNAAAAAAAAAAAAAAAAAAAAATAGATGACTATGTATTTTATGAAATAAAAGAACAAAAAAAATTATAATATAAAAAATTAAATGAAGAATCAATTAAATCATACAGTCATTTTAATTTAGAATTAGGCACTTTTCCTTTTGCATTTATTATAATTGAAAAAATACATTTACAACATTATTAAAATATGAAAATTTTATTGCTATCCTTAACAAATTTAAAAAAGATAATTCTCTTATGTACTTTTTCTCAATCAAATAAAAATAAAAACGAAATTACAAATTTTTAAAAACGCCTATGTATAGAAACAACATATAAGGAAAGAAATATAAAAAAATTATATTTTAAAATTTATTTGTTAGCAAAATGATAGCAGTTAGATTGAAATGTAGTGAAGATATGAAGGAATTAAATATGTCAAAAATTGAAGATAATTCTAAAGAAATAATTATGAAAGGAATAGAAGATTTGGAAAAAATTAATGAAATAAATAAAATAAATATAAAAAAAAATGATGAACATTCAAAAGAAAAATTAGAAAATAAAAAATTTCAGAAATTAACATGTTTGGTTAAAAATGATGACCCAAAAAATAGTATATTGAGCGAATTAGATTGTTTTTCCAAAAATAAAAGTAGTTTTGCAGAAAAAAAAAATTGCATAAAAAATAATTTGGTCTTCAAAAATAAAATATTAGAACTAATAAAAAATGGGGAAAAAGATAAAAATATTTGGTTTGATCAAAATGAGAATTCTCATAACTTTGTAAAAAGGAGTGATATAACAGAAAAAAAAAAGCCTAATTATGTTTATGATATTGGAAAAAATAAGAGAAATGAAACTTTAAAAAAATATAAGGACTCAATTTTTAAGGATCTACAAAAAGAAATCAAGAATAATTCAAATAAAAATAATAAAAAGAAAGTTGTACTTAAAATGTTACACAATAAATTAAATAATTTTGAATTAGATAAATTCAATGATTATAAATATATTAATTCATCTAAAAGTATTGTATTTGAAAAAGAAAAAAATACCGAATTAAAAAGTACAAGAGATAATAATTTTAAGAAAAACTTCATAGAACATTATGATGAAAAAAATATATTAAACTATAAACAGCTTCAATATAAAAATAAAGAAGTTAAGAGAAAAAATAAAAAGGAAAATATTAAAAGAAATAAATCTCATATCTTCTCATATTTTTATAAATCTAATCCAAGTAAATTTAGCAAATATGATAAAAATGTATTTCCTAAAAGCATGAGTGATTACATAAAGGAAAATATAAATGAAAAAAATGGTGTAGACATAAAAGAGAAAACATATACAATGAACGATCAAACAGGATCGGAAGGAAAAAAAAAAGATAAGAGAAATAAAAGAGATGAAATTAGAAGTGACATTGGAAAAGAAGACAAAAATATAAATATAGAGAATAATAAGGATATAAATAAAAAAAAAAAAAAAAAAAATTTTAAAAATGAAAGAGGACAAAGGAAAAAGGAAGAGGAAGAAGAAGAAGAGGAAGAGAAAAACGAAGATGAAGATGAAGAGGAAGAGGAAGAGGAAAAGGAAAATGAAGAGGAAGAGAAAAAGGAAGATGAAGAGGAAGAGGAAGAAGAGGAAAAAAAAGTTAAAGAGAAAGAAAAGGAAAATGAAAAAGAAAAATTACAAAATAGTGTAGAATTAGTCGATGAAAAAAAAAAAAAAAAGACTAAAGGAAAATTAAATAAAAAAAAAAATTTCATTTTAATTAACATAAAAAAAGTAAAAAATTATAAGAATAATCACTATATATCAAAAATAGTCAATTCAAGTTATTATTTAAAAAAAAATTGTGATAAAAAATTTTCAGAACATAGGTTTACTTAGGAAAAAACATAGCATTTTATGTTTTAAATCTAAAATATAATAATAAAGTTCAGAAGCATATATCGAAATGAAAAATATTAAAAAAAAAAAAAATTATCATTTTATGCATGTATAAAAAAAATATAGAAAGATAATTGTTAAAACAGATGATTATTAAATTTAATATAATGGTAACAAAAATTGAATAAACTATAATTCATATTAAGTAAAATAACACATTTTTTATGATAAATATTAAAGAAAAAAAATTCAAAATATATAGATATCTTCAAATACTAATAAATATATACATTTAACACATACAATGAAATTTTGCAATAACATCCTAAAATATTAAAAGAAAATAATGCTTATATTTGCAGTTGTATATTTATATATTCCCACATATATAATATGAAAATTATTTATATTTAAAATTAATTTATTTTCTCTTTTCATGTTCTAATTAAAAGAAAAAAAAAAAATAAAATAAAGATACATAAAAATGAAATAATTTTTATTCTTATTGCTCCTCTTTATAAGCATTCATATATTTCTATTATAAAAAATAATTACCATTATAAATAAATTTTTACTTATCATTATTCTAATATAGTTATTAAAAATATTTAACAAACTATAATTAAAATTTACAATTTTTATGTTAAAAATATTTGTTTTTGTCTTTTTGTTAATTTTAAATGTTGTTTTTACCGTATGCAATTTTTCATTTTTTTTTTAGTCTATAAAAAACAAATAAAATGCTTTTTATAGATTAAAAAAAATATATAAATAATTTAGTGAAATAAATAGTGATTAAAAATTTTGTTATTTTCATATTAAAAAATCCTTAAAAAAAAATTTATATTATTATCTATTATATCCTGTTACTAAAAGTTGGGACTTAAATATGAGAAAAAATAAAAGTAAGAAAAAAAGAAAGCATTAAAAGTTAAGGAAAAAAGAAAATAACTTATGATTGTAAAAAGCACTATAAAAATTTTAAAATTTTATATAAAAATAAACCATAATAATTATTATTTTAAATTTAAATCTCTTATTTTATTATTAATCATATTCTAATTAAGATTATACCCTTTTTTATATGTATAATTGTAGAATGATATTCCTATTATAAAATAATTGTATATATTACAATCATAAAATATATTCATATAGATAAAAAAAAAAAAAAAAAAAAAAATCTTTTAAATTTTATGATTATTAATTATATATAATTTTTTTTTTCTGTTAATCTATTAATTATTCTTTATTTTTCTAAAATTGAAGATACGTTATTGTTATGATTATTTTTTATTATGATAAAATTATTTTATTTTTTGCATTTCAATTACTAAAATAAATATACACATACGAAAGAATATATTTGTCTATTCATATATATATAAATTTTAGAAAATGATATATGGATAGTTTATTATTAACATGTAAATTTAAAAAAATGAAAAAAAAAAAAAAATAAATAAATAAATAAAATGAAATTGTATTATTAATAAATTATTATTAACTGTTCATAAATTTTATATGTTTTACATGATGCTTGAAAATAAAATAAAAAATAAAAAAGACAACAAAAAAAATTAAAATCATAAACATAAAAAAAACTAAACTAGCACCTATATTTTCGTTATGATCATGAAGATTTGGTACATATCTATAAATGGGTGGTTGCGACATTGCTCCACCTGAATTTCTCATTAATCTAGTAGATGCTAAAATATTAAAAAATGTTGATGAATTTAATTGCATATATGATATATTGTTTTTATCTTTCATAATTTCAAAATTCATTAAATACTCCTCTTTATGTAAATCTCTATTATTTCTATTTCCTTTAAATTAAAAAAAAAAAAAAAAAAAAAAAAAAAAAATAATATATGTGAAATAAAAAATAAGAAATAAAAAATGCTAGCTATATATCTATACTTATTTTCTTACCATTTTTAAGATTCCCTTTTAAACTCCTCTGTATTGTATTAACTGTTAGAATATGACTAAAGGTGAAAATTATGAAATATAATATTACTAAATTCTTTTTCATTTCTATTTAGGTTATTAATCATTTTATATGCTTTTTTTGTATCTTTATAAAAAAAAAAAATTGAGTTTTATTTTATAACATTTTAATATAAATGTATATTTCTAATTGTTTTCTGTGTATATGTATTTCTATACATGTAAATGTATATGTGTTTATTTTTTTTATTCAATTTTATTATATCTATGACATGTTTTGGAATAGATTATTCTTATATATTTAATTTTATTAGCTACAATTATTTTCATAATATATATATATATATATGTATTTATTAAAAAGTTTAAACAAATCCTTTTTTTCTTATTTTAATTTGCACTAACAAGCACTGAAAAATAAAAACAAAAATGTCTATACATCCAAATAGAAAAAAATATACATATTCATAATATGAAATTTATTTTATTTTAATTAATTATAAATAGTAAAAAACATATAAATTATAATAAATCAATGTTAATAAAATATATTTAAAAATTTCTAATATATATACTTAAAAAAAAAAAATTATAAAATATAAAAAAAAAAAAAAAACATCAACTAAAAGGAAATTTATCATAAATATAAGTTTTCATAAAAAATAAATTATATTCTAAAATAAATGTACATTATTCTTTAGAGTGAAATTTATAATTGAGTAAAGCAGGTGTATGTTTTTGTTTTTTTTAATAAGTTAATGAATAAATATTTGCTAAAAAGCTGAAAAAACTTGAAACTGTTTTGAATATTCTTTAAATTGTGTAGGATATTTTGAAAAAATATGAATTAATTTAACATATTCACTTTTTGAACAGGTGCTATATATACAATATAATATCAGTTTAATATGTAGTAGCATTTCCTTCTTGCTTTTTTCTATTTGTGTAACATTAAAAAAATAATTCTTTAAAAAAGAAGTTATATTATTAGAATTATCACCATAATTATTTAATGAATTTTTACTAAACTTAGAAGTATTACTTTTGCACAAATTTAATTCATTTTCGTAAAATATATTAAATAATAAATGTAATCTATATATTATATCATTATTATAAATTTTCATTTCTTCTGAATTTATTTTAAATAATACAAATAGGCATTTTAATGAATTTATTATAATATTAGTATTGTTAGTTTCCATTAGATAAAAAATTATATTTAGATATTTATATAAAATATAAGAAAAAAAAAATGGATGATAATGAAAACATGTCAAAATATTTTTAGCAATTATTGAACATAATGTTCTATTGGATAATTTTAAGAAACATATATTAATTAAGTTTTCTATTGATTTAACAAAATTTAAATTCATATATTTGGTAATTTTACATTTTATATTAATATAATTTTTAATAACTTCGTTTTGGTCATAAAATTTATCATCTATAAAAGTAATTAATGTTTCCACTTTATTATTAATATAATTAAAATAATTATGTATATTTATCTTAGATACTATCAAAGAAACAGAGGATAAACAAACTTTTTGAACACTTTTAAAAGGGAAATTAATTAATTTAAAACAAATAAATAGTAATTCATTAAAAAAAAATTCTATTTTTTCATTATTCGTATAAACACTGAAATAAAAATGTGAATTCATAATATCATTACAAAGTTTATTTAACTCTTTTTTTTCTTCATTTGAAATAATATCTTCCCTTATTTTAATTTTTTCTTCTTCTATATTATTTTCTATATCTATTCTTATATTATATTTCAAATCATTTCTCATATTATTTTCTGTGCCATTTTCTGTGTTATTTTGTATGTTGTTTCCAACTTTATTTTCGTATTTTTTATTAATTATTTCATCTAAATAGCTTATGTTTTTATGATTATTTACCATTTGTAATGCTTCATCATCTTTATTACAACCTTTGTTAATGTATTCAATTTCATCCTGAGGTTGTATAAAATTAAAATTTAAGTATGTTTTAGTTAAAATAATAATAATATGAAGAATAAAAAAGGAAATATAATTAGAAAATATATCCATATACTTAAAACTTAACGTTTTACACTCATAACTGTTTTTGAAAACTCTATAATTATATATAAAGAAATCATTTTTTCTAAATAAAAATTCATTTATGTCTTCACTTTTATTATAGATAAGCTCATTATTATTAAAAATAAATGCATTTGCTAAATTAAAAAAATTTAATTCTTCTACATCATCAAAATATAAATATCCCCATATTATTAAACTTTTTAATTTTATAACTATTTTACTTGAGTTTTTAAGTAAAATATTAGAAGTAACTTTACATAAGAATTCTAAGCTTTTATTTGTTTCTTGTTTTAATTTGCTAGAATTTATTTTCTTTTCATATAGACTTTCATCTTCATTGTATGTCTTTTTACTTTCATTTATAATTTCTACATTTTCCAGTTTACTGGTTTCCTTCACTTTTTGAGGTGAAACTTCTTCTGACTTCTTTAATAAAAGATCATCAAATGAAATTAAATTTTTCTTTAAAAAACTATATTTTTTTTCAAAAAAAGTATAATAATTATCAATTACATTATTCATTAAAGTATCTATTTCTTCATTCAAATTTTTGTTAATTTCATTTAAGGATAACAAAGAAAAAAAGAAGAAAAGAAAGCAATCGCTTGTCTCTCTGAGATAATTATTTTCAAAATCATTAATTATGTAAACATAGTTAAAAAAGTAACAGTCTTTTTCTTCATTTTTTGTCATCATACTTTGTGGATTATTATTTTCTCTTTTTTGTTTTTCTTTTTCAGAGACCCATAATAAAAAATGTGGAGATAAAATTTTTAGTAACAAAAGAAAATTATTTATGTTTATATTTTTGAAATTGTAATTCTTATCATATTCTTCTTTATCTAATGAATATTTATTTGTATTGAATGAATACTGTATATAACTATATAAAAGAGGAAAGTTACATTTTTTATAAATTAATTTAATATTTTTTTTATTAATAGTATCATATAAACATTCTTTATCAAAAGAATAATCATTATTAGAACAGTTCATTAATAAAGATTGTTCAGAATTTTGATAATTATTTATCTCTTCTATATGATTATACTTTTGGAATAAATTTTCAAAAAAATTATTAATATTATTTAAAGTTAAGGATATTTGTTTCATTATTTCTTTTTTTAAACTCTCATCTAAATCATATTTTATATTGGAATATAAATATATTAACAAAGAATTTAAAAAAATAAAATTCGATAAAAAAATAAAACAATAATAGTCATACAAATTTTTTTGAAGTTCTCCTAAAAATAATTTATCATAAGTATTCTTTTTATAGTCTAAATTAATAATCAAGCTAATAAGAATATTTTGTAAGAATTCTTTTTCATTATAAAATATAATTAATTTCAATGAAAATATAATAAAAATCTCGTATAGCATTTTATTTTCCTCTAATTTAATTTTATCAAAAAAAAGCATAATTTTATATAAAAGAAAGACGTAATTTTTTATATATATAAATGGTTTTATATTATCATTCTTCATAATCTCATTATCTAATTCCTCCAATATATTTTTTTTTAAATTATAATTTTCACATTTCTCTAATATTTTTGAAATAATTATTAGATTATTAGAGCAAATACATTTAGCTACAGTATTGATTTCTAATTTTTTCTCATCTATAATATTACATAATTCTAAAAAGTTTAAATCATTCAAATAGGATTTAATTTGTTCCTCCATTTTATGATATTTATCTTTGAAAAATAGTAAAATATTATTATAAAATTTTTCATTAACTATAAAGAAAAAAAAAAAAAAAAAAAAAAAAAACTTTTTTTTACTTTTTTATTCAAATTTTTCACACTTAATTGTAATTTAATACAATGTTAGAATTCATTAATAACTGTTAATAGTAAACATTCATAAAAATAATTTAAACTTTAAAAACAATAACTGTAATTTAAAATTCTTATAGAATTTAAGAAAGAACAATTTTGTGAAAATCGTTTAAAAAATATTAAAATAAACAAATAAATGAATATACTACAAAAAAAAAAAAAAAATAAATGAAGTAATATTTTTTCAAATATAATGCTTTAGATTTCAGTTTTATTATCAAAAAGAAAAAAAAATTAGGAAGAAAAGTACTTAATTTGAAAATATTTAAAATATTCATATATTCATATGAATAAACACAAAATCTTAAAAGAAGATACAACTGTAAATTCAAATAAAAATACAAAGAACATTTGAAAAATATTCTTAGAATAATTTTTAAAATTTTAATGTAAAGAAAAAAAAAAAAAAAAAATTAAGTTTATTACAATATAATATTTCTTACTTTAAAAAAAATAATTCAAAACATTAATATAGGTTGAAACATATGTTTTTTTTTTTTTTTTTTGGGGTGTTTTTTTATTAATAATAAAAAGTGTATTTTACTATTATATAAAAATGAAAAATAAAAACCATTTAAGAAAATTTTTAAATACATAAAAAAAAAAAAAAAAAAAAAAAAAAAAAATGATAGAAAATAAAATAAAAAGTAATTATAAAGATAAAATCATATTATGAAATAATATTAAAAATATAAAATATTTACAGTGATTTTTTAAAAAAATGTTAAGACAGACTGTTTCTAATTCTTTCAATTTTTGATTTCGCTGAAAAATCAAAAACTTGAGTTCCTATTTGTAATATTAGTCCACCCAAAATAAACTTATCAGTTTTAAATTCTATTAATGGTTTTAATTCATTTTTTAATTTAAATACAATTGAATCGTGTATTTTTTTTTTGTAATTATTATCAATTTCTCTAGCTGTATAAACAATACATTTTATTTCTTTTTTTTCACGCATTAGTAATAATTCAAATTCTTCTATTATTTTTTGTAAAAAGTTCATTCTTTTAGAATCAAATAAGGATTCTAAAAAATTTAATGTTATACTATTAAATTTATTAAATTTTTTACATTCATTTTTTAAAAAATCTAATTTTTCTTTACGTTCAATATTTGGTGTGTGTAGAAAATTAAGAAATGTTTTATCTTTAAGTAATCCATTTTTAATAAATAATAAATCATTTGTTATTTCATTTATTTTATTATTTTTTTTTCCTACATTGTATAAAGCTAAGCTATATCGTTTTTCTATATTATCACCCATAGATGAAAAGTAATCATCATTATTTTTTTCTTCTTGTGTACTAAAATTTCTGTAGTAATTAATGGTTTTTTTAGAATCATTTATATAGTTTTTACCTAAATTATAGAAGGAATAATTATTTTTTAAAATATAATACCATCTATTTTTATTTACTAAATTACTTAAATAACGATAATTACAATAATTAAAAGTTTTCATTTTACTATAATTATATCTCAAAAAAAAAAAAAAAAAAAAAATTATGAAAAAGTCCTTATAATTTTGTTTTTTTAATGTATATAATTTTTAATAATTAATTTATATTATTATTTAGATTATTCACAAAAGAAAAAAAAAATATTAAAAATATAAATACTCTCTTTTATAATTTGATAATTTTAATTAAAAAAAAAATATATATAAATACATATTTTTTTTTTTTTTTTTTTTTTTTTTTTGTAAATATGTTCAATTTTTGTACACTTAAAAATATTCAATATTCTTAAAATTTTTTAAAAAAGAAAAATCTTAAGCACATGTTTATTTTATATTTTTTTAAAAAGCTAATTAAAAAAATTTTAAAATAAAAAAATAATAGTTTTATTGTTATAAAAATATTTCTATATTAAAAAAATTAATACATAAAAACACAACAAAGTGTATATATTTTTACACGAAATAATCACATATAAAAATATATTTTAGTAAAGCGTTTTAATGAAAATTATTTTTAATGTTCAAAAAAAAAGAAAAAAAGAAAAAGAAGTATAATTATCCTTTAGTATTTTTGTATATTTTAAGTTTTTTTTTTTTTTTTAGAATACATTAAAAAATAATATAAAACTATAAAAATATTTTTATTGTAAAAAATATAATTTTAATTCAAAGAAGGATGATTAACATTTATAAATTTTAAGAGACTTTTTATAACTTCTGTTTCTGAATATTTTTTAGGTATCAACTCGTTTCCACATAAATAATCATATATTTCTTTTTCGGATAAGTTGAAAAAATTACTTAATGTTAAAATGTCTTCTTTTTTTAATCTATTTTTTTCAAAATCTAAAAAAGTAGATAAAATATATTGTAATTCTAAATAACCAAAAGTGGTACTTTTAAAAAGTATATTTTCTAAACTTGGGCTTTTATTAAAATTTTCACAAATATTAAATTTATTATTTTTATAAATTCTTATTTTGTTTTTTTGATATTCTGATATTATGTTATAAAAAGTATCATTCTTTATGTCACTATCTTGCTTTTTATTAAATATCTTAAAAAATTTTTTCTTCAGGTAAAGTTTTTTTTTGATATCTTTAAATTTTGAAGGTTTATATAATTGTACTGTTGTAAAATAACATAAAGGTAATTTTGTAAATGATATAAGGTGTATATAATAAATTTTCATATTTAAGTTCATTTATTAAATAAAATTATAATAATAAAATCTAAGAGAAAAAGTTTTACAAAGAAAATTGCAAATGAAAATATATTTATAAAAATATAAAGATACTTGTTATAAGAAGTAAAAAAAAATTAATAATGAATTCATTTTTTTTTTTCTCTGTAAAAAAAAAAAAAAATACATAATATAAAGTTTCATTTAACTATATAGAATTAATAAAATTTAGGAAATTTATTTAATTGATAAACATAAGGAAGAAAAAATAAAAAAAATTTACAATAATTGTTAGAAGTAAAATTGTAGGTTCCCAAAGATATAAATATATATTAAAATTGTATTTTTCATTTTTATTAAATTATTTAACATTTTTTTAAATAGGATCTAATTTATTAAATATTTTTAAAATTTCTTGTATAAACATTTCGCTCTCTTAGCATTCTTTTATAATATTATAAATAGTGAAAAACATAAAAAAAAAAAAAAAATAAATAAATAGATGTATATGCATATATGTTAATATGGATTAATAATATTATATTATATATAAAAAATAAATTTTTAATCATAGAAATTAAAACAGTTATATTACTAATTTTTTCTTTAAGTATATGAAGAATATAAATATTTTATTTCAAGGAATTAAGAAAAGTATATAAAATTTACAGTATTTATTAAAACTATAAAAGAAATATATTTATAGTAAAATTTTGTATACAAATTCATTATATTTAAAATTTTTTTTTAATGAATAAATCATTGATTAGATTTTTTAAAAACATTAGATTACTTCACACTTCAGTATTTCGTAGGAATTCTGATGATACAGGTTATATAAAAAAAAATGAAATATGATAAAAAAAAAAAAAATGAAGTATAATAAAAAAAAGAGATATAAGAATAGAAAATAATTAATATAAAAAATTAGATATTTTGACCAAAAAAAACAAAAAAAAAAATAAATAAAATAAAATAATAAAATAAAATAAAAAATAAAATAAAATAAAATAAAATAATAAAATTATGGATGAATTATACTTTTATAGGTCCATTGATAAAAAAGAAAAGGAGATTCTTTGATTTGAAATTATTTAGACAACATTTAAGAAGACAAAAAACAGAAGAAATCGAAATAGAAAAAAAAGAACTTTTAAAAAGTTGTGCAAAAGAAGCACCAAAAAATTGGGATATTAGAACATTTCTAGAAAAAATTGATATAGGAGAAAATATTGATGAAATAGAAAAATATTTTAAAAGTTGGCAAGAATTTATTACAATTACACCCAAAGAATTATATAATATAGAATGCTTAAGTAATCAGCAAAGAAGAAAGATATGGAAGTATGTAAATAAATTTAATTATGGTTTATATCCTGAAGATTCATATGATGATTTTGTTAAAAATTTTCAAGCACCTCCATTAGAAAATGAAAATAAAATATGGACAAAAGAAGATGAACAACAATTAAAATATTATTTAAATTATTATGATGTAAATTTTGGTGATCCTTGGTTATATATTTCATGGAAAATGAAAAGAACTTTTGATGATGTTCAAAATAAATATGTTGAATTAATTTTAAAAGAAAAAAATAAAAAAAGAAAATGTGAAATATGCCTAACAAAATGTACAACACCATTATTAATGAACAGAAAATTTAAATTAGATCCCCCTTTTATTTTTTTTATTCCGTCTTCTTTTAATTTTCCACCTATGACTATTTATGATTATTATAAAAAAAAAAATTCAAATAATTTGAATAAAAATATTAACGAAAATATTAACGAATATGATAAAAATAAGCACGAAAAAAATGAAATATTTAACTTAACAGAAGAAAATTTAAAGAAAGATCCACTTTACCCATCCTATGCATCTTTTATTTTTTCATCAAAATTTTTGCCATTTGTTAATAAAAATTGTTTTTAAAAAAAAGTATAATTAAATGATAATAATAACAATAATTAAAAAATTAAAAACCTATGTATTTACAGAAAAAAAAAAGTATATAAATAAAATGTAAAATAAAAAAAACTTTTAAATATTAACTTCTTTTTTTTCTGGGGAGGGGAAGGGGGAAGTACGGATATTCTTTATTAAAATATTTATTTAATTTGTTATTATTTATATTTTATTATGAATATAAATTTTTTTATAATTTTTTTTTATTTTTATCATACCTTTATATTTTTTTTCTTTTTTTTTTTTTTTTTTTTGTCCTTAAACAATTTGTTAAAATTACTTTTTCTAAAAGTAAATTTGAAAAAAAAAAAAAAATACAAATTTTTTAAATATTAATCTTTTGATATGCTCCAACTATCAATTAATTCATATTCATTTTGACAAATAAAATTTTGAAAAACGGAATTTATAGAAAAACTACCACATATAAAACATTCTTCAGTTAATATATCATCAATTTTCATTTCATAAATTAATGTATCTTTGTCTTCTTGATTAATAAGAGAATTTTTGTAATGATGAAGAATAGAGAAAAATTGAAATAATTCCTCTTTAGATTTAGAATTTAAATAAATATTAAGCGCACAAACACTATGAAAGTAATGGTTGCATGAAAATACATAAAATTTTTTGTAATATATAGTTTTTTTACATATAAAACATATATCATTTTTATCTAAAACAATATGCTTTTTTCTAACATTTTTAATATCTTTATTTAATAATTCTATTCTTTGTAAATTTTCTTTAATCTCTTCTTTTTTTGCTTTTATCTTTAAATTATATGTACCCAATAAAGAACATATATCTTTTTTTAAATATTCTATTATGGTATTTTCATTGATATAAGGTAAAATATCATGCAAATTTAATATAGAATTAGAATCTCTTACAAGATTTATTATTTCTTTTAAATTTTTATCATTTAAATTTTTTGAAACATGCTTAATTATCTTCAGAAATAATTTTTTTTTTTCTTCCTCATCATCACACAATAAAACAGCACTTTTCGCAATTTTGTAATCATTTAATTCTAATGCCTTTTCAACTGCTTCTTCATAATACTTCATTAAAATATAAATATGAGGAATAAAATTTTCTTTATTTTTTTCTTTTAAGAATCTTATAATAAACAAATAATCAAAATGAGTAGATGCTGATTTTAGTCTATTTAAAAAATTTTTAATTTTTTCATTTTCATCTTTTTCTATATATAAAATAAGCAAACAATTTATGATATAATTATTTTTCCATGTACACTCAAAAGTATAAACATAATTTTCTTTTTTTTCTAATATATTTTCTTCAATCAATTTATCGGATGCATATTCTAAAAATTTTATACATGCATTAAAGTGTTTCAAGTATATATTATTACATTTGCTATTTTTTTTTTGCTTTTTTTCTTCATTTTTATTATAATTTTTAAAAAAAAAAATAATTATAAACATACATATAATTATATTAGAATAGTCATCTATTAAGTTATCATAAAAAATTAATAAATCAACAAATCTTTGTGGTTTATGAAGAAATAATATAAAGGCATGCTCTCGTAAAACATCTAATAAGACATTTTGAGGAAATAATATAATTACATTAAATAACAAATTATATTTATTGTTATTAATATAATATTTTATAATATAATTATAATCATTGTTTATAAATTTGTATAACAATAAAAAATTAATTTTGTTAAAACTTTGAAATATATCAAAGACAACTTCATTTAATTGAAAAAAATTTTTAAAATGTTTTATCAGTATTATTATATAACAACATACTTCAAGACATTTATATGTGTATATATGTTTATATAATTTCTTTTTGATTTTTATGTAATCTTTTTCATAATTTGCATATTTATTATTATTTGAGAAACATTTTTTATATTTTTCTATTTCACTCATAATAAGATTCCATTGATTTTTTAAAAAACTAAAAATTTCCACATTTTTCATTTTATATATTTTTAATAAAATATAAAAATTATCACTTTCTGTTAATGTTTTAATATTTATTTTTTTTTCTTTAGAAAAATCAAAATTATTCTTATATTCTTTTTTTTCTTCCTCATTTATTAGTTTTTCGAAAAATAAAATGAAAGAATTTTTATTATTTTTTAAATATTTATAATTTTCTTTAAATTTTTTTATTTCAGTATTATAATCACTAGAAATATTTGTACAATATTTTCTATTATTATCACTATTATTATTACTACCAACATTGCTATTATTATAATTTCTTTTATCAAAATTATTCAAACAAACATCTTTATCACTTAAGTGATTCATATATTGTTCTTCTATATTTTTCGCATTTGATATATGTTTTATGTTAGGTTCTTTTTTAATTATCTTTTTTTCTGCTTCTATATAACAATTATTTTGTTCTTCTTCATTTTTATTTAATTTTTTATGATTTTCATCTAGTGAATCTTGTAAAGTCTCACTTGATTTTTGAATGCTATCACTTAAATGATCAAAATTTTCATATTCCTTTTCTAAACATTCATCTATTGCTTCTAGAAATTCATTTGATCCTTCTAGAAATTTATTTGATTCTTCTAGAAATTCATTTGATTCATCTAGAAATTCATCTGATTCTTCTAAATATTCATCTGATTCTTCTAGAAATTCATCAGATTCTTGTATACTTTTATTAGAAGTATCTAAACTTTCCTTCGATTCATCTGAAAAATTGTTTAACTCTTTTCCATCCTGTTTAACTTTATCTTCTGAGTTTTCTAATTGATTATATGAAATAATTTTTTTTTTCTCATCAGGAGAATAATGATAGGAAGTAGCACAATATAAATAATTATATAAGTCAATTGAGTAAACGTAAAGTTGAATTAACCATATAAATAAAGCAATTCTAACAATATTATTAAAACAATGAATATTATTATATAAAAAATTAGATAAAAGAAAATATTGCTTTTTATGCAAAAAAGATATTAACATTTCTTCATTATTTGTTTGTGTGTATTTATATTGATCTAAGGCATATTTATTATTTTTTAGTAGATATTTTTTTATTTTAACTTTTTCACTATTATTACCAGATTCTAATATTTGTTTGTAATTTCTTTTTTTAAGATGTAAATAAATCATATCATTATTATTATTTTTATTTATTAAAATTTTAAATATATACTTAGATGTGCTTAACCATACTTGATCATCAAAATTATCTTTCATTATTCTTATAACTTGTCCGTATGTTTCTATAGATAACGTTTGTTCGTATACTTTTTTAAAATTTACATTATTAATAATAATTAATTTTTCTTCCAATAATAGGAAAATGTAGAAATTATTTATACACATATCTATTATAGTAGACACTTTTTTTTCATAATTCATTAATTCATTAGTATTTTCATTTAATTTATTTTTTTCTTTCTGAAAATTATAATCATTAGAATTATCTGATATTTTATCAAATTTGTAATTCATGGATTTATAAAATGACTTGGTAAAAATTGAGCTGTTTATATTATCATTTGTAAATATATTTAAATCTAAGAAATTTACAATAATATAATTACTGTCTAAATAAAATTCCTTATTTAATTTATTCATATATTCTTCATCCTTACTAAAATAATTATTTCTATATTTTTTTTTTTTGTTTATATATTTTTTATTTTTCTCTTTTGTTTCATCTTCTTCGTTAAAAGATATGATATCAATATCATCATAAGAATCATCTGATGAAGATGAATAAGAGAAGTAATCATTTTCATTGGTATAATCAAATGTTTTATTGTTCATATATTTTAATTTTCTACAATTATCTCTAAAATATACTTTTTCTTTATGATTATTAATTTTGCTAATAAATATACAGCATCCATTTAGCCAAAATAAATAATTTTTATTTTTAATATTCTCAATTTTTAAAATAGAACACAATGAATCAATACAGCTTTCATACACTTTTGTTTCTTGTCCTGAATTTCCAATAAAATTTTTTTCTTTATTTTTATTTTCATCAAAGTTTGATTCATTTTTTTCAGAATTATAAATTTTATTATTTTTAATTATATAGCTTAATTCATGTAAACAGTTGCTTGTAGTAAAATATATAATTCTTAAAATTTCATTAGTTTCATTAATGTTAATATTTAACATATTTATATCAAGAATGGATAAATTTTCATTGCAAAATATGACTTCATGTTCTTTATTTTTTGCTTTATTGCTTATACACATTTCAATAATTTCTCCATTTTTTGTACCTATAACAAAAGGATAAGTATTTTTTATTTCACTATAATTATTAAAACATAAACATTTGATATTATATTTTTTTAATTTTAATAAATTTTTTATGATATTATTTTCAAAATGAACATATATATACTCTTTATTAGCTAAGCAAATAAAACCATGATAACAATTATTATCAAAATATATTGATCTTATTTCAGCTTTATTATTTGTTGTTTTTTTATTATAAAAGTCAATATAAGATAATTCATTTTCTTCCACATAATACTTTATGAGTGTGTTGTTACATAATACTATGTGTATACATTTATTATTAATACTAAAATGAGTTATTCTGTTTTTTAATAAATTTATATTTCCATTTTTAATTTTAAATAGTTTTAAAATAAACTTTTTGTCTGATTTATTCATTTTCTCATCAATTATCTTTCCTTTTTTTTTTTTTTTTTTTTTTTTTTTTTTTTTTTTCAAATTTGATATTACTGAAAAAAAAAAAAAAAAGCTATTTCATTTATTTTTTATTATTTTCTTCATTTTATGGAAATTAAATATGTTTTCATAAAAATAATATATGTTTATAGGAATTATATTTAAAATTGAAATTTCTTTTAAATATACTTAAAAAATATGTTCTTTTTTCTTTTTATTTTTTTTATGAAATTAAATAAGAAAAGAACTAAACAAAAATAAAAGAAATTAAATAGTAAGGTTATAAATAACAGTATGTAAACATTTATGTAGTGTATTTAATTTTTATGTATTTTTTATAACTTTTTAAATATACATATTTACTATTTAAATCAATTTATTTATATATATTTTCACATATTTATTAAAATTTTCATATTTTTTATAATAAATTTATTAAAAATATCCTAATATTTATTAATTTAAATTATAAAAGTTATTCAAATAATCAAAAATATAAAAATACCTTTGAATAAGAAGTTAAATCATATTTTCATAATTACTAAAAACATTAACAGAATATGAATAATGAAACAATTTTGAATTTTTTTTTTTTTTTCAAAAACTATTTAAAATATTTTTAAAGAATTATTTTGAAATATATTTACATAAAACTTTTTTTTTTTAAAAGATTAAAAATGTAGTTTTTGTTTTCGTTCTTTAAACAAAAAAAAAAAAAAGGAAAAAAAAAAGAAAAAAAAAAAAGAAAAAGAAGAAGAAAATAAGAATATATATTTTATTTTTTTATAAGACATAAAAAAAAAAAAAAAATAATATAATTATATTTTTGTTTTTTCATCAATTAATATTTATTTAATAATAACCTTCTTTTAAGGAAAATGCTCCTTTAATTTGTATGTCTTCACTAATTTTTTTTCTCCCTTGAAAATTCCTACAAACTAGGTATATTTCTCTTGATTCACTTCTTGAAGCTTTTGGTTTAGCTGTATTAACAAATTGAAAAATAGTTTTTAAATATGTTTTTAGATTATTTGTTTGACTACCTAGATACATTTTAACAATATAAGTACCACCAATATTAATAAATTTTTCCATAAAATTAGTTATTGATAATGTTAATTCACATGAATTTAAATGATCATCAATTTTATTACCAATACATGCAACAGCTGCATCACTTAATATAATATCAGCTTTTTTGTCTTTTAGTAATTCTTTTAATTTATTATCAATATTATCTTTTCCTATTTCTCCTTTAATGAAATGTACATTTGGTAAGGGGTCCATTATTTTTTTATCAATTGCAATAATTTCATTAGAATAATTTTTGGTTCTCTCTAAAATAACCTGACACCAACTACCAGGATAACAACCTATATCTAATATTACTTTATTTTTTTTTAAAAAAAGATATTTATTATCTAATTCAATTAATTTATATGCAGCCCTACTTCTATAATTTTCATTTTTAGCTTTTAATACGTATCTATCTGTTATTTGTCTTTGTATCCACTTACTTGAGTGATTACTCTTTTTGTTAAAAACTTTAGGCAAAGCTTCTCTATATAATCGTATTATATTATTTTGAAATAAAAAATTTTTTTTCTCATTTATTCTTTGTATTATTAATCTCATTTTTTATTAATATATATCTTGATATATCACATTTTTTATATTTATTTAATCTTTTTAAATTTCTTCATTTATTGCATTTTTATATTTGTATTTATTTCTTAATTACATTTATTTTCTTTTTCTCTTTATATTAATTTTTTTTTTTTTTTTTTTCCCTTTATCAATTTAATTTTTATCTATTTTTTTTTTTTTTTTTAAAATCTATTTTCATATTTTTTTAAAGTTCATTTTTTCAATATTAATTTTTTTTTTTTTTTTTTATAAAATTTTTATTTTTTTTTTATAATATATGGATGCAATAATTTGAAAAAAATATATGTAAAATTATTTATGTAATTTATTTTTTCAAATTGTATTAATAAAAAAAAGAAGTATTATTATATTTCTTATGAATAATTGAATATTCCTCTTATATAAATTTTTGCAAAAGCTTGTTAGAAGTATATAAACGTTTTTTTTTTAAAGTATAATGAAAATAAATAATTCTTAAAAAATAAACATAAAAATTTTGTAGTACTTAAATTTGTGTATATTATTATTACGAATGAAGAAAATTAGGCATTGTATTAATATGTATTAACAAAAAAAATTGGTTATTAAATATCAAAAAGAATTAGTTATGTATAAAAATTGAAAGTTTTAAATTACTTAGATTTACATTTCATAAAGAGAATTTATATATTGAATAATATACTTAATTTTTTAACCTTTTTTATATAATTCATCTTTTAATTTCTTTGAATTTTATAAGAAAAAATAAAAAGTGGATATATATTCTAAAATATATTTTTTGTTTGTATAATTTGATATTTAAGAAGATAAAACATAAAACAAGTATAAAAAAATAACATTTTTAAAAAATTCATTTATATATATATATATATATATATATATATATATATATATATATATAATTTAGTTGGTAGTAATACTCTTTGATTTTTTTCTTATCAACTTATAAAATTTATTTATAAGAAGCATGTTATTATGATATAATTTAAATGAACAGGATATATTTTTTTAGTCAATTAAGATAATTTAAGTAATCCAAATAATTATAATTTTTATTTTATATTTTTTTTTTTTTTTTTTGATAGACTGAAAAAAAAAGACAAAAATGGGATTTTTTAGAAAAAACAGGAAACAAAATTACAATAGAAATAACGAAAATGAAGTGAAATTAGATAAAATAATATTGGGTGGGACCTTTTATAAATATTGTGAAAATGATTTAGTAATTAAAAATAAATTAGAAAATTTAGTTCCTTATTTTAACGGTAGAATATTTTTGGAAAATAAAGAAGAAATAGGAAAAGTAGATGAAATTTTGGGACCAATTAATGAATTTTATTTTTCAGTTAAATTAAAAGAAGGAATAAGAGCAAAATCTTTTTCATCTGACACCAAATTTTTTATTGATTCTTCTCAAACATTACCCTTAAGTAGATTTTTACCACAATGTAAAAAAGTAGAAAATACACCCAAAAAAAAAAAAAAATCAAACAGAGATAAAAAGAAGAATACTTTTAATACTAATATTAACAAATCTCAAAATTTCTCCTATCGAGGAGGAAATAACAATGAAAGAAATAATAGAAATGATAGAAATAATAGAAATAATAGAAATGATAGAAATAATAGAAATGATAGAAATAATAGAAATGATAGAAATAACAGAAATAATTTTAAGAACAGATCAAATAGTAGTCGTAAATTTTCTAATCAAAGAGGAAGATTTTAGAAATGAATTAATACGTTTTACCAAAATTTTTTTTTTTGTGTATAATACGTATTACATAAATTTCTTTTATTTTAAAATGTTTATTTTATTTTTAATATATATAATATTAAATTTTTTTTTTTTTTTTTTTTTTTTTTTGTATTTATATTTATTTTTAAAATTTAGGGATGAAAACTATTCATATATATATATATATATATATATATATAAATTTTGTGTTTCATTGAAATAAATTTATGTTGAAACCAGACTAATATATTAATTTTTTTTATAATTATTAAAAAATTGTTGTTCTTTATAAATACTAAAAAAATTTTTAATTTTTGCAATTATTGTCATTTTTACAATTCTCTTTTTTATAGTTTTTTTTTTTTTTTTTTTATTATTAGACATTTCTAATTTTTATTTTTATTATATTTATTTTTTCTTGTAATATTTCAATAACTTTTTATATATCATCTTTTATTATTTAAAAATATATATATTATATTTTTTACATTTTTCTTATAATTTTTATTAAAAGTATAATGAAACTTTTTTATATAACTAAAAACAAATATTATAAAAAATAAAAAAATTCTATTATATAAAAAATTTTTTGGTCTTTATTAATAAAATATATATATATGTATATATAATTCCAATTTAGTGTTTAAAAAGTAAATACAATTTATTATTTTAATTAATAAATATTCAAAAAAAAAAAAAAAAAAAAAATAAACATTTTAATATTTATTTTTTTTTTTTATTATTAATTGTTCTTTTTTTAATTGGAGAATTTTTTTCAGGTGTATTAGATTTGTTTATTTGAGTATGTTTTCTTTTATTAAAATTGTTTTCTATGCGTACATATATTTTACTTTCATATCCTTTATTTTTTATAAATTTTTTTTTCAATACCCCTTCTTTTATTAATCTATCTAACAATGGTTTTGATAATAATGAGTGTATACCCAATCCTTTAGTGATTATATCTTTGTTAACATATTTTGTCTTTAAGCACAAATTATATACATCATCATATAATTTTTGTATATCATTATTTATGCTATTTATATTACTACTATTATGTTCTACATTTATACCATTTTTATTATTTTCTCTTTTTTTAGATTCATTATCACTTTTTTTACTACTTTCTTTTTTTGATTCTTCACTATTAACAATTTCATCTAAATGATCTGGAGTAAGTTTTTTTTTTGATGATGATACAGGAATTTTCCCACTATTTTTTTTCTGGGAAGTTTTATTTTCAATACTTTCTTTTTCCTCACTCTTCCTATCAACAAATTTATAGAATTTATAACCATTTCTTTGAATAATTTGATCATCTACTAATTTATGTAAGACTTTATCTATATCATAATTTGATGCATTTGGAAATTTTAATCTAATTTTTGATTTACTTAAAATTTTATATCTTGTAATATATACTCTTATCTTTTGAAGTAGTTTCCTTTTGTATTTTACTGAAAGAGATTTATCGATAGAATCCTTTTTTATTGAACTTGTATTTTCTTTTTTGCTATCTTTATCAACCTTTATTAATACATTTTCCTTATGTGAATTAACAGAGCTATTATTATTTTTTATATTAACCTGTTCTATATATGAAATGGGGTTTTCTAAATTACTTGGGCATATGGGAATAAAAGTGTTTTTCTCATTACTTTCAGCTAAATTTGAGTTATTTAATTCTTTAATTACATTATTTTTAGAATTCAATGAAATATTTTGCTTATAGTAACTATTATATTTTCTTGATATAAGTTTATCTAAATTCATGTTATTTAAATTAATATTATCATTCCCTGATATATTTTTATCTATAATTATATATTTTTCATTATTAAGATTGTTTATGTCTTCTTTTTCTAAAGAAGCATTTTCCACTTTTAAATAAAATCTTTCATTATTATTCTTATTTTTTTCCGATAATATTTTTTCTAATTTAACGCAGCATTTGTCATTTTTATTTTGATTGAATTTAATGTTATTTATAGAATCATAATTATTGATAACTTTCGATAATGGTGTAGTTTTCTCATTAGAAAACGATAAATAAGATAAGTTACTTTTATTATCTTTATTAACAATTTTATAATCCATTTCGCTCTTTCTATCATTATCATGAGAACCATTATCATCATCTATAATAATATAATTTTTAAGACCATGTAAAAAATTCTTATTCTGATGTAATATTTCTTCATTTAAGTGATTACATTCATTTCTTTCTTCCTCATTATCATCATCTAAAATTTCTATGTGTGATTCATTCCATTTCTGTTTATTATAACTGCTTTTAATATTATAGGAATAGGAATCATTATACCTTAAACTGTTACAAGTTGTATTAACAATAATTGATAAAAAATGATGACCTGTATCAATTTTTCCAACATAATCTTCATTAGGTATGTTAATGAATTTTAATAAATCTTTACTATCTGGATTCCTAAAATAAGGAGGCTGATAGTTAGTTGGTACAATTTCATCATAATATAATAATTTCATTGATAAATATGTTTTTTCAGGTAAAGGGTTTAGCGTTTGAGTTAGTAAAACTAATGATCTTAGTAATTCATATGTTTTTTCTTTTGCATCTTTTTTTAAATATAAAGATGTTTCAGTTTTTTTTTTATTCAATAATCTTTCTTTTATGTTTTTTAATCTATTTATATTAGAATTATTCTTTTTTTCTTCAAAATCATTATTGCTATTATTATTATTATTGCTGGATGTCTCTAAAGAGATACCAATTTCTCCTCCTCGTATTGTATTATAAGAAAAACTAAACTTGTAACATTCAATAGTGTTGTCATATATATCATTTATATCTAAAATTAATATTCTCAAATATTCCTTTTCTATAGCATCAAAAACTCCTTTTTCTAACCAATTTATTATCATATTAGCTTGTGGGTTTATTGGTAATAGTCTTTTTAATTTTAATTCTTGAATACATACTTCTTCATATGCATTTTCTTCAAATAAATTCCTTAAGTAAGTTACTAAACTTATTCCCAATTTAATTATATTTTTTAACATATTTACAGAATCTTGTTTTGTTAGTGCTTCATTTTGTGTGTGAGTTCTAACAGACATACGTGATATCATTTTTTCCTTTTATATATATAAATATTTCAGTTATTATTAAAAAAAAAAAAAAAAAAAAAAAAAAAAAAAAAAAAAAAAAAAAAAAAAAAAAAAAAAATTGGAAAATGTATTAGTGTATAATTAATTTTATATAAGCATATATATATCTTATTATATATATATGTAATATCAAAAAAAAAAAAAATTATAATATACTTTAAAAAAATTCAGCAGAACAGTGCCATTAAAAAAAATTAAATAAACAAGTGTAACTTTTATTTTTTTTTTATTACAAAAAACATATATAGTTTTTACTAATATAGTTAATCTTTTATAGTTGTTTTCATATATAAAAAGGAAAAATTAAATTTTCAGTTTTTTGACAGAATAAATAAAAGAACAAAAAAAAAAAATACACATATATATATATACATATATATATAAGAATAACACTTTATAAAAGACAATAAAATAATAAGGTAAAAAAAGTGTTAAACGACGTAATATTATTAAAAAAAATTTTTAAATAAACAATTAGTATGACAGAATAAATTTAGAAAAAATTTAATTACAAATTTGTTAATTTTAAAAAAGTGAAGATGAAAAATCATGTAAGTTTTTGTTTTTCAATTTTCATTGTTAAATCTATATAACTGAAATTTGTTATTTTGAAATTCAGTGTTCCAAGTTATACAAAAAAAAAAAAAAAAAAAAAAAAAAAAAAAAAATTAAATATAATAAAATACAAAAATACAAAAATACAAAAAAATAAAAATATAAAAAGAATAATAATTATAAATTATAAACACTGTGTAAATGTAAAATGATTGCAAAAAAAAAAAAACTAATACAATATTAAAATATAATCCAATACACCAAATCATTAATAGAATAATAAAAATAGTAAAATAGCAATAGCTATTAGCATAAGTGAAATTACTTGAATGTAATAAATTAATAATAAATATACGATAAAAATAATTATAATATTAAAACATGTAGTAATACAAAAAAAAAAAAAAAAAAAAAAAAAAAAAAAAAGAAAAAGAAAAATACAAAAAAAGAGAAAACAAATAATAATAAATTTAACTAAAAACTTTTTTAAAAAATTTTGTTAACATAATAAAACAATAAGAATCTTCGTTATTTATAAAGATTTTAAATTTTAAATAAAAATTAAGTAGGAAATATACTTCGGCATAGAATATTATTACAATTTAGAAATATTTATAAATTTTTTAGGTACAATTTATAACATAAACTTTTTTAAACACATTGACATTTATGTTTATTATTTTATTATATTTTTATTATAATTAAAATTTAAAAATAAAATATTGAAATCAAGAAAAATTTCTTTCAAAAATAGTTAAAATACATAATTAGGATAATTATAGTCAATTCTTTTATATGATAACTCTTCTTACCATATTGCATATTTATCTTTGTTTTTACAAAAAAAAAAAAAAAAAAAAAAATGGCCTCATTAAATAAAGTGTGCTAATATAATGAGGATATTTCCTATTTTAAATTAACTGAATTATTTTTCAATATTTTATTAATTATTTATTTTAATTAAACGTTATATATATATATATATATATAATGTAAACAATTTGCTAGTTATTTTTAAAAATAAAATGAGATTATGAAAATAAAAATTTTTTTAAATTTTGACTTTTCCATATAATAAAATAAAAGGGTTATTAAATAAAATGAATATGATTATTCTTTTTTTATGAAAGTAAACAAATAATTTTTTTTATTTTTTTTTCTTTTTTTTAAAAATGGAAGAAGCAATTCAAAAAAAGAGAAAATCAAGATGGGGAGAATCAGAAAAAAAAAATATTAATAATGAAAATGATTCAAACAAACCTCTTAATATCTTAGAAGACTTAAATTTAGCATGTAATTCAAATTTAATCAATCAAACAAGAACATCACAATTTCCTAATAATTTTAATTTGTCTTCATTGTCATCCAGTATTCATTTAAATATCTTAAAAGCAACAGAAGCAGCAAAATTAGCTATAGAAAAAGTGAAAAGAGCTAGTAGATTTAAGGATGATACAAAACAAAAAATAAAAAAAGTAGATTTTTTACCAAAACCATTAAAATTCGATGAGCAAGGAAGAGAAATAGATGAAGAAGGAAATGTAATCAATGTAAAACCTGTTACATATTCTACCTTAAAAGTTAATATTAACAAATTAGAAGAAAATAATCTTTTAAAAAAAAAAAATATACCTTCAAATAAATGTGAAGATAATTTTAATGAAGATTTTAAATGGTATGATTCAAGAATAAAAAATGTTCAAAAAAAAAAAAAAAAAAATGCATTTAATTTTATTACACCTGGTTCTATAATTAAACGAGAAACATATTCCAAAAATTACAATAATAAATTTCAATTAGGTTTTGATTTAAAAAAAATTATTCAAGAGAAAAAAAAAGTACAATCTTTTCAAGAATTATCTTTAAACTTTTTGAATAAAGATATAAGTTCTACTATCAATCCTAACCTAATAGATATAAATAATAAAAAACTAAATCAAAAAAAAGAATGGAAGGATGATGAAAGATATGACATAATGGAAAAGTGGGATATGGCCTTATTTAAAAAAATAGATAATAAAGAAAATTTAAAGGATTATATTATTGAGCAAACTTCTATTTGGAAAAATAAACTGAATACTATTGAATGCAAGAAATATGGAAAATATACTAATGATGATAATATAGATGAAAATAACAAAGAAGAAAAAAAAACTATTAATGAAAATGAGTTCAGTAATAATATATATGTAAAAGTTAATAGATTATTAAATAACTTAAATATATTATTATTGGAAAGTAATGAAATTATAATTAAAGATGATTTGTACAAGATAAATATGAAAAAAATTACAAGTTATATAGAACACCCTATACCTTTAAATGATGATAAAAAAGCTTCAATTATTACACCAAATATGTATTTAACACCCATAGAAAGAAAAAAATTAAGAAAAAGAAAGAGGCAAGAAAAGGAAAAAGAAAAACAAGATAAAATAAGAATAGGTTTAATTCCTCCACCTCCACCTAAGATGAAACTATCTAATTTAATGAGAGTTTTAGGAGATAGTGCAGTTGCACATCCATCAAAGATAGAATTAGAAGTAAGGGAACAAATGAAAGAAAGAGAATTAAGACATTATGAACAAAATCAACAAAGGAAATTAAATCCACAAGAAAAAAGTAAAAAGCAAATTAACAAATGGAAATGTAACCCAAATGAAGAGAATGAAGTTTTAGTTATATATATAACAAACTTATCTAACAAAAAACACATATTTAAAATTGATATAAATGCTCAGCAACTACATTTAACAGGAGTATGTTTTATGACAGTTTTATATAATTTCATAATTGTAGAAGGAAAACATATATCCATTGAAAGATACAAAAGATTAATTTTTAGAAGGATAAAATGGAGTGAAAATGAAGATGAAGAAGAAGAAGAAGGAAAAGAAAATGAAAATAAAATTAATGACAGTTTTGATCACGCGGACAACTTTGAAAATGATATGCTAAATATGAATATAAATCATGGATGCAATTGTAGTTTAATTTGGTCTGGTACTGTAAAGAAGAAAAATTTTCTTAATTGGAGGATGATTGTTGCAAAAACTGAATCTGAGGTGACAGATTATCTACAAGAGCATGATGCATTACATTATTATCACATAATTAAAAAACATAGAGATGTACTTCAAGATATTTAAAACAAAATAAACTAAAAAAAATTATTCTGTGATTATATATATATATATATGTTTTATAAATAAATAATTCAAGAATTTATTTTTACAATTTTTTAATATTTCAATTTTATGTGTAAACTTTAATCCTAAAAATGTGCATTTAATTTTTTTTAAATTATTTATCTATTTTGTCTATTTTTTTTTTTTTTTTTTTTTATTAAAAAGAAAAAAATTAAAACAAAACTAAGATAAATTAAAAATACAAGTTAAAAAAAATTATGAAAAAGAAAAAACTTGAATATTACCCTCATAAAAAAATTAAAAATATAAAATAACCAAAGTCATCTACAAAAAAAGAAAAAAAAAGAAAAATTTTCTATTTTATATATATATATATATATTAAATCAAAAAAAATAAACATTCCTTAAATATATACATATATAAATATATATATATTTTTTTCTTACATCATCAACAGTATCAATTTTTGCCCATCTTTTCCATGACTCCTTTATTATTTCTTCTAAAAATAAAGATTAAAAAAAAAATTAAAAAATACATTATTTCAAGAATGAAAACATTTATTTTATTTTAATTATGTAATAAAAGTTTTAAAAATTTTTTAATTATTGATATGAAAAAATAAATAAAATAATTTTTTTCTTTTTATTTTACAAACCCATTGCAACATGTACTTTTTTTTTTCTTTTTTTTGAAACCATTTGCACACATTCTTCACTGCTAATAAATTCCCAAATTCCATCAGTAGCTACAATAATAAATTTATCTTCATCAGATTTATCGAAAATTTTTATGGTAGGTTCGCAAGTAACCCCTATAAAAGATGAAGTTATATCACCAATAGCTCTACTCATAGCTAAACCTGGATACATTTCATCTTTAACAAAAACTCTATATGAAACATCACCCTGCAATTTTTTTACTTCTCCTCCAAAAGCCACAATTCTATCTTTTTCTAATTTTAAGGATGGTTTATGATCTTCTGTTATATTGTAAGCTCTAAATTTATTTGTTTGAAGACTTTGTTTTCCCATAACAGCTCTACTATCCCCGGTGTGAGCAGAATAAATTTTTTTTGTTAAAAAATTATATAAAATGATTGTACATGTTGTTCCACTTAAATTATAATCAATAAAGTTAATATTAATTGGATTTATATTATTATTTATACAATATGAATAATTTACTAAATAGCAGTTAATCATATAAAATAATGTTTTTATAGTACGAACAGGGTTTTCAAATATTTGGTCAATATTGTAGGAAAATAACAAAGGAAGTACAACATGAACAAAATTACTTATATCGTGTCCTGATGGTCCATGACCATCAAATACCATAATTAATATCCACTCATTTGTTTGAATAATTGTGAAATCATCTTGATTTGGAAAATCTAGTTTCTTTCCTTTTTTACAAGCAACAGATATTTCTGCATCACAAGTATATGAAGGGGATTTATAAAAAAAAGTGTTTTTATCTTGAAAAGGTTTCATATCTCTTTGATAAAAGCGATATGCTCCCATTACTATAAAATTGATTTTTAAATCTGGTAAATTTTTATCACATTTTATTTCAGTAATATCTCTATAAGACCGTTCATTTCTATCAATTGATTCAACAATATTTGAAAATGAGCATTTTTCCTTTTTTTTTTTTAGTTCATATTTAAAAATTTTTTTTTGACTTTTTTCATCTTTATAAGTATTTTTTTTTTTTAAATAGGTAGTTCTGTATTTTTTTTTTAATTTGTTACATTTGTTTTTGATATATTTTTTTAATAATGTAAAATCATTTTTTAAAAAACTGTCAACAATTTCTTTTGGAAAAGTTGGAAATTTAATGACATCATGACTTATATTTAATGAATTTATTAAAAAATATCTATCCTTTTTACTTCTATCAAGCATATCAACAATGTTATTAGCATTAAAATAAAGGAATAAACTAAATAAAAAAACAACAATTATATCAACATCTCTAATATCATTTAATATCATACTGCTATACTTGATATTAAGCAAATTTTCATGTTTATTTTTTTTCATTATAACATCTCCATTAATTGAACTTGTGTAAAATGAATTTACATCAGAAGATATATCTAATTTATAGTTATAATAATCGTTAGACTCATCATTATATAAATTATTAGAATTGCTATTTTCCTTTTCATCTTTTTCATAATAAGAATTTAATTTATCATTAATGTCCATATCAGTTTCAATGTTTTCCTTCTCTTTTTCCGTTTTACATTTTTTTTTTCCTTTTTCCTTTTTTTTTTTTTTTTTCTTTTTTTTTTTTTCTTTTATTTGTTTTAATTCATATTTACCATCTTTTTCATATGTTACATACTCATCATCTTCATCACTTTCGTCATAATCATTATTTTTCTTGTTTCCATTATATTCACTATATTCCTTATCTTCAATGTTTTCATTATTTTCTATATCTTCTTTTTTTATTTTTTCATTATCTTCTTCATTTAGATTATCTTCAATGAAAAAATTTTTTTTTTGATGTGTAATATTATTAAGTTCTTTTTTTTTCTCCTCTTTTTTAAAGGATAAATAGCTAATGAGAGAGTTTTCATATTCATTATTTGAATATAAATCTAAAGGTAGTGATTTCTTATTTTTTAATTTAAATTTTGAATAATTTATAAAAGAAATACAATTACCCATAATTATAAAAAAAAAAAAAAAAAAAAAAAAAAAAAAAAAAAAANNNNAAAAAAAAAAAAAAAAAAAAAAAAAGAAAAAAAAGAAAAAGTATATATTATAAAGTAATGAAAAATGTATAAAAATATGATTTACACAAAAAAAAAAAGGGGTAAAAAAAAAAAAAAAAAAAAAAAAATACAAAAACAAAATGTTTACATAAACAGAAAAATCATAGAATAAAAACAAGTATATTTATACATAATATTAATGAAAAAAAAAAGATATAATAAAATATATATATATATATAAATGTATATAATTTGAAAACTATAAAAAAAAATTAAGTAAATATAAGGAAAAATAAGTAATAATATAATAACTTTATAAAAAAAGGAAAATAAAATAAAGAAATAAGAATAGATTAACAAATAATAGTCTATTAAACCATAGGATTAAAAAGAAGAAAATAAATATATATATAATTGTAACACAATATATATTAAAAAAAAGAAAAAAAAAAAGACAATGACAAAAAACAAAAAACAAAACATAAAAATTTTAGGTATATTAGAAAATTATTATTTAAAATTAATTATAAAAAAATTTTAATAAAACAATATATAATATAGAAATATTCCCTGTCTAATTTATTCATATACACATAATAATAATTCTAACATTCATTTTAAGTAAATTTTTCAAAAAGGAAGATAAATTAATGTTTCCGCATTTATATACAAAATATATTTTTATAATTTAAAATAAAATAAATATTATTAAAAAAAGATAAATTAATTTTTAATAAATAAGTTCGTATTTCGTACAATAAATAAAAAAATTTTAAATATAATATTATAATGAAAGTGATAAAAAAAAAAAAAAATATAAAAAGAAGACAACGAAATAATGCGGAATAAAACGGAATTACGAGTAATCAACCATTATTACGAACAAAAATACTAGCATTATACAAAAGTAATAAAGGCAAAATTACTTCATAAAATTCATGAAATATTTAATAAAAAAAAAAAAAAAAAGCATGTATTTTTAACAACTATTTTAGGGAAATTATTTTTAAAAATGTTATATATAATATATATATGTGATACATAGTTGTTTATCATTTTTTATTTTAACAAATTTCACAAAATGAAAAGATTATAGGTAAACAAAAATGTGTTACAATATTTATAACAAAATCAAAAAAAAAAAAAATTTCTTTTTTTTATTTCTTATAGATTTAATAAACTTTCTAATTTTAATTTAATTTACAATAAAAATATATATATATATATATATATATATATATATATATATATATATATATATATATATATATATAATAAAAATAAAAATGTTAATATTAATATATCATTCAATTTTTTTTTTTAATTGTTAAAAATTTATTAAAGGATATAATAATAAATTAAAAAATACTAAATCTATATATTATTTTTTATTCATAAATAAAAAGGAAAAAAAAAAAAAAAGTAAATAAGGTTAATACATTTTAATAGTAACAAATCTCTTATTTTAATTTTTTAAAAATAGTATATGATATTTTTTTTCAAAATTATTGATTTATCTAGTTTTCTAATTACTATACAAATAAATATATTATGTAAATTATTTAAATGTTTTGTGCATATATATAAGTTCATTTTTTTAAGTTTTAATATAAATTAAAAATTTATGATTAAAATTACATTAATTACAATCTCATCAAAAAAAATTTATTAAAAAAAAAAAAAAAAATTAAAATTTATGTATACTTAAAATATGTATATATATATATAGATATATAAATGTTTATATTTAAATAAGTTGGTACAACGGATATTGTGCACACATTTTATAAAGACTTATTTCTTTTATTAATAATTAAAAAAAAAAATAATTTATATTTAATAAAAATCAAAATAAAAGTATAAATATATGTATATTTATTATGTGATATTTAATGAATATATGATACAACTTAACAATAAAATATAAAATTTTTTTTTTTATACACACTACATAAAATTTCCATAAATTGTTTCTTAAAAATTTAAATTCTAAAAACAGAATTATTTAAAATTGTAAAAATATTAATAAATCTCACTATTATAATAAAAAAAAAATATATATATATATATATTTATTTATGACATTAGTCAATATAAAATATAAATGAATATTTATTTGTAGATATTAATTTATAAATATTATTAAAAATTATATATATGAAGTCTTGTAACTATATAATAATATTTTAAAATAAAAGAAATGAAATGTAAAAAAGAAAAATACTTAATATTTATGTATAGAATAAAAAAAAAAAAAAAAAGTTGCAGGTATTAATGTAAATGAAATATAAATCTTTATAAATATATAATTAAACTAGTTTTTTCCAAAATAAAATGGATAAAAAAAAAAAAAAAAAAACTAAAATCAAATGATTAAAATGAAAAATATTAAATTATTAAATTATATAAAACATCGTAATAAATGTGAAATTATAAAAATGAAAAATTTCACAATATTTTTTTAGCTTTATAGTTAAGTTTTTCTTTTTTTTTTTTTTTCTGCTGTTGTTTACATTAAATTTTTATTAAATAAAAATTATGTTATTTCTACAAGGAAAAAAAAAAAAAAATATAGATTAATAATACATATATTAATAATTATACATAACTATATTTCTATTTAAAAGAAGTTTTTTTGCCTTTTAAAAATTATATGAAAGAAAAAATTATATATAGATATATATAAAATAAATCAAAAAAATTTAGAGATGTGAAATAATTAAAAAATTAAAAAATTAAAAAATTAAAAGTTCATATCTTTGTATGCTCTATTTTAAAAGTGTAATTATAAAAAATTAAGTAGTATTATTTTATTTTTATCTTATTATTATGTTTTTCTTTTTAACATACTAACTTTTATTTCTCCATAGGCGCGAATTTGAAAAACGAATTTATCTTTTAATGCAAACTATTTTAAAAATAAAGTAAATAGAAAAAAATCAAAATATTAAAAAAAAAAAAAGGAATATTATAGGAAATAAAGATTCATTGTTCTTTTTTTTTTTTTTTTTT
>NW_021628316.1:300512-306816 GCF_900005855.1 Plasmodium gallinaceum | reverse complement strand
GAAAAAAAAATTTTTTTTTTTTTTTTTTTTTTTTTTTTTTTAATTTAATACAATAATTAATAAAAGAATAGAAATAACGGAGTATAAATATTTTAGTAAATTTTTTTAAAAGATATGATGACTTATAACATTATATATTTTATTATTATTTTTTTTTTAATTAAACTGTTAATAATCTATAAATATATAATTTTATTGTAGATTTTTATAAATATCTTTTGATTATTCTCTAAATTTTGTAAACATTTCATTTATTTTAAATCAAAAGGAAAGTAATTTCCAAATTATATTAATTTTTTTATAACAAAAATGTTTCAGTTTTTTTTTTTTTTTTTTTTTTTTAAATATCATAATTAATATTTTAAAAAAATATATTCAACTCAAATGCAACACGATATTTCAAAAGAAAAAAAAAAAAAAATATATATGTATATATATAAATTTATTTCTTCATCATTTTATGCATTTTTGTTTTGGCCATGTTTATTCTATTAGATTTATTAAAATCTTTTTTTTGTTGAAAGTGTACTATATTCTTCTTTTTATCATCTTTTCCTTTTTTCTTATCATCTTTCTCCTTAGCTGCTAAACGAGCTTTGTTCTGTAAAATGGAGTTAATAAAAATGTGAAGAATTAATTATAGTTAGTAGAATACAAGTATAAAAGAATAAATAAATGTATATATTTTGTACATAAAATATGGTTAAATATATAAAGGTAACATTATAAATGTAATATTAAATATATAATTAAACAAAATCACTTTAAAAAATACTATATTAAAAAAATATAAATTTTAGGTTTTTTTTTTTTTATTTTATTATTTTTTTCCTTTTATTTAAATAAAAAAGAAAAAAGTAGATAGATATTTATATGCAAACAGTATTATTCATAATAAAAAGTAAATAAAAACATTCACTTTTATTAAAAATAATATTGTTTATATATAAAACTAAAACCTCGTTTATTTTTTGAAGTTTAACTACATGAATATATATTAATACATATTTATATTTTCATGACTCTTAACTTCAATAAGTATATATATCAAATTATTTTTTTTTTTTGATATTATTTACTAATTTCATTTTATCATAAAACGTATTAATTATTATTTCATTTTTCTTTTTTTATTCCATACCTTTGCTTCAATACTTTGAACATATGCTTTTCTATTTCTAATATCTTCAACAGTTAAACCACATACAGCTTTTTGAACTTTTATAGTTTTTTTATATCTTCTTCTTTGGGTTGTTTCTACTTTAGTTTTTTTATTATTTCTTCTCCATGCCTATGAATTATAAGAATATATAATAATAAATATTAATGATGTATTTTATTTTACACATGTCAGTTTTATCAATAAATATAACATTATAAACTATATAAATATATATATATAAATATATATATTATTTTTTTTTGATATAACTTGTGTCCATCTTAATTTAGCTGCTTTTTTTTTTTGTAATGCTAAAGAAGCAAATTTTGATGATAAATAAAAATAAACTTTTCCATCTTTAGCAATATATTTTTGTCCTCTTCCTGGATAAATTCTGTACTCACTAAATGAGCAAGCTTCTGTTTTTACTGTTGTCTTAATTGATGCCATTTTTTTTTTCTTTTAAATCTAAAAAAATATATGATGATATATGAAAATAATTAAGAAAAATAAATATATAAATAATAAAAGTATTCTTTAAATAATAATAATTTTTATATTTTATATTGTTAAATATATATATATATATATTATCGAGTAAAAAAAAAAAAAAAAATAAAACAAAATAAAATTCTAATAAATTATTTTTATTTTTTTTTTTTTAAATCTACATTAACAAAAATGAAATATTATATATAATACTTCTTTTTCCAAGTTATATATAATTATAATATAATATTGTATATATGTAATTTTTTTTTTGAATATTTACTTAATTTTTTTGATAATTTTAAAAATACATATAGAATATATAATATTTATGCTTTTCAGCTTAATACATTTTAAAAAAAAATAAATATGTTATTTTTACCTGTTTGGTATTTTTTTCGTTTTTATTGAAAAGTATATAGTCAATTAATTTCAATAATATAAATTTTAGTTTTTTTTTTTTTTAATTATAAATTTTTATCTATTCATTTATTTTTTTTTTTTTTATTTTACTTTTTTTTTTTTTTATTATTGTATATGTATCTTTCATGTGTATATCATTTAAAAAAAAAATTTTTAATTTTAATTTTAATTTTTTTATGAATAATGCTTTCTAAAATATTCAATATGCAAAATGGAAAGAATTTTGTAGTAATTTACAAAATAACAAGCGAAATATTTATATTTAAAAAAATTTTAGTAAATAATAGTTATTATTAAATTAATTTTTTAAAGATTATTTTATACATGTAGAAAATAAAAAAATTTTATGAATACTTTTCACTTTGATCCCTATTTTTGTAGTGATGTACTTTTATATAAGCCAATAAAATTGTAATAAATATTTAAATTCCTTAATAAAAATAATATCTTATTAACAGCTAGTATTTTTTTTTTTTATAACTTTTTATTTGAGTTAAAAAAAAAAATTAAGTATTATTCTACTTTATTTTATTCATTTTAAATTATTTCAAAACAATGGTTCCATTTATTTTATATACATTTGTATATATTGTATAATGAAAACCATGTATTATTAATAATTATTATGAAAATCTTAAATTATTTTTAAATAGTACTATTTTTTTCATTTAAATTATTCAAATATATTAATAAATAACAAAAAAAAAAAGATAACAACAAATTAAAATATGTAATGAAATATTTTTTTCAGCACCTACATATATAAAATTCAGCCGCTTCTTTCAAATAAAAATTATTACGTGAGAGAATAAAATTAGTTATTACAACGAATTGTGACATAGTAAAAATTTAAACCTTTTTATAATAAAAACCAAATACATTGCTAATCCAAATAAAAATTTAAATATTAATTCAAAAATAAAATTTAAAATTATATATATTAGATTTACAAAAATTTTATTTACTTCCTGCTTTTATAGTTTTATTTTTTATTTACTTTTTTGTAATAATTTTCCGCACTCAAAAGCAATTTTATTAATACCTCATTTTTAATAAAATATATATATATATATATATATATATATATATATATATAATTGTTTCTTGAATATTTTTCTCATATATATACTTCTTATTTAAAAGAAATTACGTAAATCCATTTTTTATACACATAAATATGCATATTTTTATATTTCCCAATTAAATGTATATTTTTTTTCCTAAATATTTTATTTTCAATAAATAATTTAACAATTTGCTCTACATAAATTTTTTCTTTTTTTTTATAATTTTTTTTTTTTTATTTTATTATACATATTTTAACATGCATCTTGGATAACAAAGGAAAAAGTAAAAACGAGCAAAATAAAAAGAAGCTACATTATAAAAATGTTACTATAAATAAAAAATATATTTTTAAGTATGAAATATTGATATATTGGAAATAAAGAAATGATAAATTTTTTAAAGAAATTACAAAGTTGTAACAAAGGAAAAATTATTTATTTAAATGGATATTTATATACAAACACATCTTTATTATCATATATTTTGATTTAAAGTTAAGACTTATAGAAATTAACAAATAAAAAAAAAAGTAAATAAATAAAAACAAGTAAAAAAGTGGTTTAAGAAAAATAAGAAATATTATATACAGTATGTCTTTTATTTTAATATAAAATATATTTTTTTTTTTTTTTTTTAAAATTGAAAGAGAATGGAATTTTTTATATGGAAAGAAGATGATATAAAAATAGATGAAGAACTAAAAAAGACATTAAATGAAGGAATAATAAAATATGATGACATTATAGATATACATAACAAATTGAAAATATTTCGTTCTTTTAAATTTGATAATTTAAACTATCATTCAGATAAATGTATTTTAGCTAGAGAATTTGTAATAATATATATGTTATCTTATAAAAAGTACATTGAATCATTAAAGGATACTAATTTACAAATAATTATAAAAACTATAAAAAGAACTATATTAAGTGTTAATAATATAATAAGTAATATAACCGAGCAGATATTAAAATGTTTTTGTATGTTGAGAAATTTATACAATGATATTTTAAAATTAAATAATGTTTATTTAACAGATTACTGCCTATTTTCTATAATTGAAGGAATTTTAGGAATATTAGATGATGAAAAAATTCATCAAGCAAAAGCATCTATATGGGGAATATCTTGTTTTTTATCATTAATTATTTCTAACTATAAAAAAGCATATTTTATATATAAAGGAATAGTATCTTATAAATGCATTTATACCATTCCTTTGTTTTTTGAAATTCCTGAATATTTATCAAAGGAAAAATTATATGATATAATCCTTGAGCAGAATGATGAATTTCTCTGCTCTAATTATTCACGAATTGAAGCATTTATTAAATTACATTTATCAATTTTTATAATTTTAAATGACACAAGAGAAATATGGTGTTATTTAACGGAAATTCTAAATAGTGCTTTTAGAAGAAAAACGTACATATATTTTTGTTTAATTTATTCTTCCCTTGACATTTCTGCTTATTATTGCAAGTTAACATTTGGAAATTATTTTGAAAGTTTATTAATTTTATTAAAAACAAAATTAATGCCACTTTTAGAAGAAGAATTGAAAAATAAACCTCCACCAACTAATGTAGAAAAAATTGTAGATTATTATATTAAAAAATTATATGTAGAGCATTTAAATAATAATTTAAATCCAACTTTACCTGAAGGAATAGTTGTAATACCTGATGAAAAAATATTATACTTAGGTGTAGGAAGTTAATTAAATTTTTTACATTTATTTATTCTTTTATTAAAGAATTTTTATTCTAATCCTTTTTTTTTTTTTTTTTTTTTTTTTTTTAAAAAACAATTTTTTGTTAATATATATGTTTTATCATTTCAATATTAGTTTCTTTTTTCTTTCTTTGCAAGCTTCTTAATTATAAAACTTTTTTGTTATTTTTTCACAATTTTAAAATATTATATTTTTCAGTTTTCAAATTATGATAAAAGATTATGGTATCATTTAATTTTTTGTTTTTCTGCCATCTTTATATATACATAAAGTTTCATTTAATTTTTACCTTAATTGGGATTTAAGAAGTTTTTATTAAGTATATTTAATTTGCTTTTATTTTTATTATTTTAATATCTTTCTAATTTCTATTTTATATTTTTCTTTTTACTATCATATATTTTTAGATACCTTATCTTTCTACAATCTCTTTTTATTTTTTAATTTTATAAAATTATTTCAGAAAAATTTAGTTATATATATGAGCTAATTTATGATAAAATAAACTTTTAATAACTACAATTTTTTAAAAAATTATATCTTAAAATTTTTTTTTTTTCACGTTATGAGTGTGCGAAATGAATGTACAATTGAAAAAATAATGGTTTAATTATATGAATTTTTTTCTTTTTTTTTTTTTTTTTTTTTATTATAAAAACATGTAAAATACTTTCTTATATTTTTCTTTGATTAAATTGTATTTTATATATAAATATATATTTAGAAAAATGAGTCATTAATACTTAAAAATATTTCCATATTTATTTTACCTGTGCATTTTGCAAAATTTTTTCTATTCGTGTTTAATTTTTTTTTTTTTTATTTTTAAAATATATTTAAAAAAGATATATTTAGCAATAAGAACAATACTCAAAAACTTATATGGACATAAATTAATTTTTGTTTAGTAAAAACTTTTATAATATATATTTGAATTCTACGAAAAAATTTAATATTCTGCATAATAATATTTTATCTAAATATAAAAAAGATATATATTTTTGTATAAATATTATTAATATAGATAATAAAAATTTTAAAAAAGTAAATGCTTTTTAAAATTTTTTATTAAAATGTATGCATTTTTTTTAAGAGCTATATATATTAATAATATAAAAATTATATTATGCAATCTTCATAATTTTAATTTGTAATGAGAAAAAAGTTGTTCAAAAAATTAATTTTTATATATGTTTGTAATTATTTTTATACAAAATCCAAAAAACTTAAATTTTAAAATCGAGAAGAAAAAGAATTCTATATCAAAAGTAAAACATATTTAAGAGATCTTCTTTTCCATTTTTTTTTTTATTTATTCTTTTTCATAATGAATGAATACACATGCTATAATACTTTTAAACATATTTGTAGTATTTATTTATTTATTTATTTATTTTTTTTTTTTTTTTTTTTTTTTTTTTTTT
>NW_021628316.1:293977-299512 GCF_900005855.1 Plasmodium gallinaceum | reverse complement strand
TTTTTTTTTTTTTTTTTTTTTTTTTTATATTATTTGAGTAGAGAAGCTTTTTTTTTTTTTTTTTTTTCTTTTAATTATAAATAAATCTTTGGAATACTTTTAATGTATTTATTTGAATAACATGCCAAATGAAAGTATTTTGAATATATCTATTAAAGCAACACACATAATTATACATAATTGATAAAACTAAGGACTAAAAAAAATATAGTAATATTTATTTGTTTTTATAACAATATTAATAAGGAAACTAAGAAAAAAAAGTTTAATAGCTTAAAAAGGAATCATCAAAATGTCATATATTATAAATCCAAAAAAATAAAATTTTTTGAAGAATATCTATCCTTTTAAATAATATATAGGAAGATTTCTTTAAATAAAAGAACGTTTATAATATACAAGTTCAATTTTTTTTTTTTTTTTGTTTTTCGTTTAATGGAAATATATTATTTTGTTAATTTTATATTTTCATAATATATATTTTTATATTAATTTTTTTATTTTTTTCTCATGTCTTCCTATTATATCTTATTTTAATATATTTTATTAATAGATATGATTCTATTAAGAAATATATTTTAAAAGCAAAAAAAAATATATTTAAATGATTATTATATACTTCAAAACGAATAAATGTACAAAATAAAACATTATGTACACTTATGATATACAAAAAAATTATTATTTAGAGTAAAAATTAAAAAAAAATTTGCCTTATTCTTTTATATTTTTTTTTTTTAAACATTAAATAATTATATACTTATATTTTTAAAAATATTTTTCATACCATTTTTTATATATAAATCTATTAACACATTTTTGTTTGTTTAATAATAAATTCTTTATTTTGTTCATTTTTTTTTTTTTTTTATTATCCCATTATTGTTCCAATTTTTTTTTTTTTTTTTTTTTTTTATAATAATGCATGTTCTGTACTAAAAAATAGAAAAAATGTTTTAAATTATTTATATATTATTTTTGAAATATATATATTCCTATTCCTATAGGAATAAAATAATTAAATTAATATAATATTCAGTAGGTATGTATTTTTTATATAATTTTTTTTTTATATATGATTAACAATAGTATTCTTAAATTACAAAGATGTGAAAATAACAGTAAATGTTTTTATTTTATTCATTTTTTTTTAATGATTTGTTAGTAAATTTATTATTTTTTTTTCTTTCAGAAATATAATTTTTATTTAAATATAATTTAATTTTTTTTTTTATAAACATATATATATACATATATATATACATATATACATATATATATATACATATATACATATATATATATACTTATATATATATATATATATGCCTTTTTATTTTTTAATAAATAATTAGAATCATGTTTTCTTGTATATGTTGTGATATATATATAAAGTCAAATTTCAAAAAAAAAAAATGAACTCAACAAAAAACATAAATAGCAAATTACAGAAAAATTTACAAAGTAAATCTTTTAATAACACAAAAAATATAAAAACATTTAGTGCACACAGAATTAAACAGTTAGCCAAAGACAAAAAATTATTTGATGATGCATTATTAGATTGTTATGGAAGATTCATAGCTTTACTTCCAGAATTTCTTTTAAAGGATCATGTACATTTGTATTTTCAGATTCAAGAAGCATATTGGTGGTATGATGATATGTGGCAAGATAAATACCCAGATAAATTACCAAAATTAAGTTTAAAAGCATTTGGTTATTTAATATGTGATGATTGTCCAATTCTGAAAAAATATGTACCACCATCAGCACATGAACAATTTTCATTAAATTGGAGAAGATATTGTAGAACAATTCCATTAAGAGGTGCTATTCTTTTAAATCACAATTTAAAAAAATGCCTATTAGTAAAGGGATGGAGTAATGATAGATGGGCATTTCCTAGAGGTAAAGTTGATGAATTAGAAGAAGATTCTGTTTGTGCTTGTAGAGAAATTTATGAAGAAATTGGAATAGATATATTTCCATATATAGATGAACAAGTATATATTGAAACTCATATTGAAGATCAACCAATCAAATTATTTATTATTCCTGGTGTAAAAGAAGATACAAAATTTCAACCAAAAACAAGAAAAGAAATTGGAGATATTCGTTGGTTTGAAATAGATAAATTAACTGCATATCAAGATTTAAAAGAAAAAGATAATTTATTTGAAAATAAAAAAGAACGTATAAATGCATGGTTTGTTTTTCCTTTTATTCCTAATTTAAAAAAATGGATAAATATTCTAAAAATGTCTGTTAATGAAAACTTTTTAAAAGAAAATTCATATGAATCTAGTAGTATTTTAGCATATAAATATCAAATCACTGGAATAGATACTAAAGTTATTAGAAGTCTTCAATATGCAGATTATGAATCTAAGGATATTATAAAAATTAGTTCATATAAGAGTGATGATGAAATAACTGAAAAATCACTAAAAGATATTAGTATTATGAACATAGATGACATATCTTATACAAATAATGATAAATATGATCAAGATAATAGCATAAATATAAACAAAATTACACATAACATGGAAAATGAACCTAATAATATTAATAATGATGAAAATAATAATAATGTTTTTAGTAATATCTATGATAATGAAAATTCAAATATTATATCTAATAATATTTATAATAATATTGTTAATAATATTCTCGGAAATGGAAGCAAAAGTTTGGCTAGTATGAATAATAATAATGAAAATGAATTAAAAAATATATGTGTAAATAATATTATTGAAAATAATAATTATAGAATTAATAACACAGAAAAAAATAATGTAAATATGTTTCAAATTAGTAATAAATTTTATGATAACGATTTGAAAAATACTAGTGAAAACAATAATAAAAATTGTGAAGATTTTGCAGAAAGTATGAATAATAGTTTGAAAGAAGACGGATATAAAATGAAAATCAAAAATCTATCGGATAAATCATTTATTATTAATGAGAAAAAAACTGATAATATAGAAAACGTTTCTTTAAATTTAAATCTGTCGAAAGGGAATGACACAATAAAAAATAATTCATTATATAAATCATCAGAAACTAATTTAAATATAACAAAAAATGAAAATAATTATAATAGTGATAATATAAATAATATTAATAATAATAAGTTGAATAATTGTAAAAATATTAACATCAATTGTAACAGTATTAAAAATTATAATAAAGATATATATATATATAATAATGGAAATAATAGTCATAAAAATGTTGGAAAAGATAATAACTATCAATCAGATGAAAACAATAACATAAAAAATATAGATAAAAATGTAAATCACATATCTAATAATTTATTATATAATTCAAATAAAAACATTAATAATAAGTCTTATTATGGAAATAATAATCATATGTATAAAACTTATAATGCATTTACAAAAAATGTTGATTTCGACATATATGAAAAAAGGTATAGATATAATTTTAATAAAATTAGAATGGGGCATTTATCAGCTTTACGATTAAAAGAAGTTGGTTTAAGAAGTTTTGATGATCAAGATATTGATAAAAGAAAAAATTTTCAAATGCATGTATATGGTAATAAATACAAATTATATGATAACAAAAAAGATTTATATAAATTTAAGCGGAAAATAAAGAAATATGCAGGTTGTTCGCTAGACGATTCATCAGTTTATTACGTACCTTCAAGAAATACAACATTAGATGCTTGTAATGACAAAACTTTTGGTGAAAATCATTCAAATGGATGGAGTGCTGAAGATATGTTTAAATTAAATGAAGAAAAATTTGGTGTTCATTCAACTTATAACATAGAAGATTATACCACTCCTTTAGTATATAATGAAGAAAATATGATTAAGTTTAATAAAAATGGATTAATTAGAAATAACTATAATCTAAGTAAAAATGTGAATAACTTTTCTAATAAAATAATTAACATTTGTAATAATAATGAAGAAAAAAATTATATACGTTCAAAAACTGATAATTATTCTTACAACAATGAAATAGGCAGTTTATTACATAATACGAAGAATATTTTATTGAAAAATAATATACCAGATGTAAATAAAGCAAATACTAATAATATAAAAGATATGAGTGAATTAAATTATTCTAAAAATGATTTTGAAAATGTAAACAAATGTACGAATGAAAGTAATAATTTTATTATGAACAGTATAATGAAAAATCAACATATGAATTTCAATAAATTAAATAATAAAAATGTTGAAGATAATAAAGATAACACAATTAACAATATAAATAATAAAAAAGATAATAATAACAAAGTGAATAGTATTAATAATAATATGGGAAGTTATACTTTAAAGGAAAATAAGAATACAAATAATTTAAATAATAATTATAATAAATTCATTTTACAAAATAACAATAATATTTTTTGTAATAGTAATGATATAAAAGATAGAGAGTTAGAAAAAAATTGTAGTTTTTCTAAAAAATTAGTAAGACATGATATAACTGATAATAATGATCAGAAGGCTAATAAAAATGAAATTGATGTAAATAATTTCATAAAAAATAAAGAAAAAGATGATAAAATAAGAAATTTTATAGAACAAAATTCAAAAAGCAATAACTATTATGATATAAGTTCTACCATAATGAAAAAAGATAATTTAATAAATCAAAAAAATAAATATGAAAATAAAAAAAATTTCACATCAACTGTCGAAGATAGTAAAAAATTAAACAGTGAATTAAAAATAAATAATTATCAAAATATATATAATGACTCATTAATCAGTGATAATCAAAAAAATAATTTAAAAAAAATATATACAAAAACGAACAACACTTTAACGAAAAAATTGGATAATTTCCATTTAGAGAAAGAAAAAGAAGATAAAGAATTGAAAATAAACACATCAGGAAAATATTTATTAGGATTAATTAAAGGAACAAATAAAAATGAATCAGAAAAAAAAATTTCACCAAGTAGTTCAGATTATATAAATAAAAATATGTTATTAGATAAAAATTCCAAGTGTTACAGTGAAAAGGAAATATTAAGTAAATTTTATAATTCCTCCCAAGAGGTATCAAAAAAAAAGAATAATCCTATGAATAATGATATGAAAATTTTAAATTATAAGATCCATTTCAATAAGAATAATTATAAAAATAAAAATAATAGTAGTAATGATGGAAAGAAAATAGAAAATAATAAAAATAAAGATGATGAAAGTAAAGCTCATGAATATGATGATAATAGTATTATGAATAATCAATACTTTAATGAAACAGCTATGTTAGAAAAATTATCAAAGCACCTTAACAGTTATAATCCATTTGAATAAAATATGCAATTTAATATATTTTTTTAATGCATTTATGAATGATATAACAAAAAAAAAAAAAAAAAAAAAAAAAAAAAAAAAAAAAATTTTAAAAAAAAAAAAAAAAAAAAAAAAAAAAATAATAATAAATGTTTTTAAAAAAAAAAAAAAGATTAAAAATAGCGAATGAAAAAAAACAGGAAGTAAATAAAAATAAGAATAATACAAGAAA
>NW_021628316.1:279880-292977 GCF_900005855.1 Plasmodium gallinaceum | reverse complement strand
AAAAAAAAAAAAAAAAGAAACCTGTGAGTGAAAATATAAGGTTTATTAGTGTATGAAATACACGTATGATATTTTTTTAAATATTTTTTATAAATAATAATTTTGTGTTTAGTGAATATAAAATTAAGTATGTATTAATAAAAAGTTAACGTGAAAATATAATTAAAAAAGAAATTTAAAATATTTCTTTTGGAATTTTTCAGAGTTATATTTAAAAAATACAAGATCATGAATTAATTCAATATATTTTTCCTTATATGGAGTATCTAAAAATTTCATTTTTATTTAAATTTATAATCTTTTATATATTTTTTTTAAAAGCTTTCTTTTAAATATAAAAATTACATTAACTGTTAAGAATATTTTCAGAAAAAAAAAAAAAAAAAAAATTATTTACGCTCGAAACACTTTCTCAGACATAGAATAAAAAAAAGTTAGGAAGTGGTACATAACTTAAAAAATAAGAAATAGACATTTTTTCAGCTTATACAATATTTACATTCTATTAATGTATTTTTATATGTTCTATAAAAAATGTTATAAAAAAAAAAAAAAAATTAAGATTATAGTTAGAGAAATTTTTAAATGGCTTGGGAGAAAATGTATTTTTCTATTTGAAAAGTTTTTATTATTTTTTATTTAAGAATCACTACTTTTAGATAAAAAAGTTATGCTTTTAAATGAATAAAAATTATCTTTAAGAAATTAAATAAAATATGAGATAAATTATACAATATATTGATAATATAGTTTTGATTTTAACTACAATAATAAAAAAAAAAAAAAAAAAAACTTTCTAAAATATTACTTATTATAGTAAGTAGATGAAGCATAGATATAATTTAATATTAAAGAGGAGAGTTATAATTTAACAATCTCATATGTATTTTTTTTTATTAGAATTAAAAATAAAGTAAAAAAATGAATAAAATTCTAAAAAATGTTTTATGGATACTCTTTTTAAAACATATAAAAAATGTTAGTAGTTATTGCACAACTCAGATAAAAACATATGATTTTATTAGAATAAAAATGAACAAGAAATGTTGTAAATATAAATATTGTTCTGTAAAAAATAACTTACTTTTAAATAATAATATAGGAATAAATGTTAATGAAAAAGAAAACACAAATAGTTATAATGAACAAACAGAATATAACGATAAAAAGAAGTTGAAATTGGAAAAAAAAAAAAAAAAAAAAAAGAGAAAGACTAATGATGTTCTAAAGTGTAAAATGTGCAAAAAAATATTAAAACCAAGTAAATTGATATGCATAATATATACATACTTTGGAAAATTAGGAAAATATAATATTTATACTTTGTATCATATTTATTTATTTTTTTTTTTTTTTTATAGAAGTAAAATTTTGTATTTATTGTGGTACAAATGTGTCGGTACAAAAAATAAAATTAAAAAAGTACATAGAAGAAATATATTTACCAATAAGGTATAATTAAAAGAAAATGTATTAATTTAATTAGTTCAATTTATATATATGTTTTTACATGTATTAAATAAACAGAAAAGAAGAAGTAAGTGAAAATACATTTAGAGTTGAAAAGGGGTTTTGGAAGGACATACTAACAGTATATATAAAATTAAAATTAAATTTACTAAATATATCTTTTTGTTAATTTTTAAATTATTTTTTTGTTTTTATTTTTGCTTCTGTAGAAATTGGGGAAATATGAATTGGATGAATTAGGTCCTAATAATTGGGAGAGTTTCTTAAAGTATTATTTTTATTATAAGAATATTAAAATTATAAACAATATGTTAAATTACTTTCGTTTTTTTTTTTTTTTTTTTTTTCTTTAGGTATTTAAAAGGAAAAAATTGCTCACCAAGAACCTTAGCTCTTTATCAATCTACCTATCAAGTAATACAAGACATATTTAATATTACAAAATTATAAAATTATAAAATATTGTCTTTTTTTTTTTTCTTATTTATTAATGTTTTATATGATAGCAATCTTTGAAATATGCTTTATATCGTGATTACTTAAAAAGTATACATCATTTTCGTAAAATAAAGAAAAGCACTATACCAAGAAGAAAAATTACACCTTTATCTCCCAAGGAGGTATGTTAATACATAATTTTTTTTTGTATAAAAAATAAACATTTTATTTATATATAAATATAAGCTTATTTTAATATGTATTTATATATATTTTTATTATTATTATTTTTTTTATCATCTTATTTATATTTCAATACTTTTTGTTTTTTAGATTGAATTATTGTTAAAAAATAGTAGTGATATGCATAGAGCAATATTTGGATTATGCATAGGTAAATAAAATAACTTTTTTTTAAATAATTTATAAAAAAAAAAAAAAAAAAGTATATTTTAAATTAAATTAATTCATTTTAAAAATTAATTAGGTATTGGTTTACGCCCTTCTGAAGTTTTAAGAATTTTATGGGAAGATGTTAATTTTGAAAAAAAAGAAATTTTCATAAAAGGACAAAAAACCAAATATAGCAGCACTTCTATTCCTTTAACTAATTTTGCTTATATTGAATTAATTAAATGGTTATAATAATAAATATATTTATAATTATATTATTTTATTCATCACATATAATTTATATATATATATATATGACATAGGTGGGAAATAGAGAATAAACCTAAAAAAGGGTTATGCTTTTATTCTGAAACATTGAAAAATAAATTTAACTACACAGAAACAAAAACTCCATTAAGTAAATTTTTTTAAAAAATAATTTTAATAATATAAAAATTTATAAGTGCTTATATTATCTTTACAATCTTTTTTTATTATTTTCATAGAAACATTTAAAACTGCATTAAAGGGAGCAGCTAAAAGGTATAACAATGTTTACTTACATGTATCTGTACGAATAAAATATCTTTTTTTTTTTTCTTTTTTTTTTTTTTCAGAGCTGGATTAGAAATAAGTGAAGACGGAAAAAAAAGAAGAATTTTCCCATATTTATTAAGGTATTAAAAATAGTCTTAATAATATATATATATATATATATATATATATATGCATATACTTTTCTTTTAAAGGCACTCTTTTGCAACCATAGCTGCAACTTCAAATCCTCCAGTCCCATTACCAGTTGCTCAAGTATGAATTAATTCTATAATTCATTAAATTATATATATATTAATATGCATTTAATAATAAGTTATATATATATATAAATATATCTCTTTTCCTCAATATAAAATTTTTAAAGGCTATTATGAGACACTCATCATCAAAAATGTTATTAGATACATATACAAAAGCTGGTAATAATATAATTAGGGATGGTTTAGATAATTTTAAAATATAAATGTAATTTATATTAATATATATATATTTTTAATATTAACAATTTAAAATAAATATGTTCAATTAAAAACAAAAAAAATTTATATAAATTTTTTATATATGTAACACAAATTTTATCATTATTTTTTTTTTTTGTTGTTTTTTAATAATACTAAAAAAATCTTATTATTATTTATACTTTTTAATTTTGACATTCCAAAATTATTTTAAATTATTTTTTTTTTTTGTTGTTTTTTTATTAATTATATATTAATAATTTATTTTACAATATTTACTTATTCTTTTTTTTTTTTTTTTTTTTTTTTTTTTTTTGTATTATTCTCATATAATGATTATTGAACAAACTCTTTACAAACATTAATATCTTCATTTTTAACTTTTTCATTATTACTTTCATCTGTATTATTATTTTTATTGTCCATAAACTTTATTATCGTATTTTTATTCTCATATATATTTATGGAGTTTTTATTAACAACTTTAGTAGTTTCAAATATAGTTTGGTTTTCATTATAAGAGTCATCTAATATGTCATATTCATTTTCATTTTTATCATTAACATCATTATTTTTACTATTTTTAGCATCATAATTATCTTTTGTTTTTATAATTTTACAATGTGAATTATGGGTATCTTCAATTTTTATTCTATTTTTTTTTTCGTGATTATTATATATTTTATTATTTTCTTTTTTTTTATTTATCTGCTCATTACTATATTCATTTTTATTGTTTAAATTTGCTTCATTATTTTCTAAATCTGAATTTTTTTCATTATAATGAGTGTCTCTTTCATTTTCTTTTTCTTTTTCTTTTTGAAAAGTATTATCTTTATTTATGGTGTTATTTGTAATGCTAATATTCATGTTATAGTTATTAATTTTGTTATTTGAATTTATAATATCTTTCTTCAAATAATTTATATTTTCTATGTTGTTTATGGATTTATTTGTGTTATTTATTTCATGATTTTTATTTAAATTGCTAGAAGCATTATAATCATTCTTTATGTTATTTTTATTAATTCCTTTCTTTTCATTATATTCTTTTGATAAGTTAAAGAAAGAAGTACTAAGAACATTAGACGCTATATTAAAAATAGAATTCAATTTTTCTGTCTCCATTAATATATTATAAATATTACCTTTTGATGAAAGATCTTTTAATGTTTTTCCATTTCTACTTTCATTTTTACTATTGAGATGAGTTTTATTTTCATCTATATTTTTTTCTATGTTTTTATTTATGTTTTCACATATTATATGTTTATCATTTAAATCGATATCTACATTCTCATTTATTCTTTCACATAAAGTATCTTTATCATTCGTTATTTTATTATCATTTAAATCAATTCCTACATTTATATTTTTATCTTCATTTAAAGTATCTTTATCATTTATAGTTTTATTGTCATTTGTAATTTTATCATTATTTACAATTTTATTAACATTTGTAATTTTATCATCATTTATTAATTTATTGTTATTTATAATTTTAGTATCAATTATAATTTTATTATCACTCTTAATATTTTTATTTACATTATCATCATTACTTTTTATGTTTTCTTCATTATATCTTTTATAGTTTATATTTTCATTTTTCTCAATATAAGCATTATCTGAAATTTTAGAAGGATTTTGATTATTTTGATAATTTTGATTATTTTTATCATATATGTAAGTAGATCCACTTTTAACTTTATTTACCACATTTTTTATATGTTTCTGCAGATTATCATTCTCCTCATCTAATTTCTTATTTTTATTTTTAAAATATTCCATATCATCAGAAATTTGTATTAAAGAATTTTGAAGTTCTATTATCTTTATGACTAATTCTTCATTAGACATTTTTTCTAAATTAGCTTCATTTAATGGATACATTTTTATATTCTTCAAAATATATAGTATTAGTAATTTATATAAAAATATTATGATGAAAATAAAAAAAATTGTCTTAAAAATATTTCAATAAACAAAAAAAAAAAAAAAAAAAGAAAAAGATAATATAGTATTTTAATTTATATTTACGTTTATAAAAGGAATTGGGAACAAATATTAAAAAATATATGATGACATAAAAAAAATAATACATTAAAATGATAATTATTTATTTTCATTAATACAACAAATTTTTTAATTTAATACATATAAGAATAAATATACAACGAATATAAATAAAAAGAAAAATAAAATATGCAAAAAATTAATTTTAATATGTAATTATATGCTTATATACCATATGTTAATAAAGAATTGTAAAAATAAATATTTTAATATATAATTAAAAATATATATATATATGTGCATTTACATTAATCATTATATAAAAAGATGTATAAAATAAAAAAAAAAAAAAAAACATTTTAAAAGTTTAATAAAAAACAGTAAGTTTAATTTAACATTATTATTTTGTATATATATTTATAAAGATACAAATATATAAAACGAAAATGAAAAAATATAACTATTTCATTAGTTCAATTATGTATAACAAAAAAAAAAAAAAAAAAAAAAACAAATAAATAAATAAATAAAAATATATTATTTAACTAAAATGAATAACATAAAATGGACATTAAATTATTGAATAAAAAAATTTTTTTTCGATACTTGAATAAAAGATTCTACATAAATAAGGCTGAAGAAATCGTGAAAGAAAAAAGTTCAAATACGAGAAAAAATAAATTTAAAAATATATACATAGATTTTTCTCTAAATAAATATGTAAACATAAATAGTTTAAATGTTGAAAGATTTATTAAAACTCCAATTCATTATCAAAAATATAAAGAGTTAGTTGACACTATAAAATGTGTTAGTAATGTTAGATTACAAAATATACATTTAATAAGAAAAATAGTAAATTCTTTAGAACTTTATATTATAAATTATTTAAATAGTATAAATTATTTCAATGATTTAAAAGATTTTGAAGAAAATTTTTATGAAGTTGATAATGATAATGCTATAACCATTAATAGTGTAATAACTATTTTAGTAAGTCTCTATAAGTTGAAATATAGAAATGAAGAATTTTTAAAATTGTTAGAAAAATATATTTTCATTAATAAGAATAAGCTCAAAATATCTCAGATGCACCTAATATTGTATATATATTCGTATTTTAATAGGATAAATAAAACTTTTATAAATTCCATACTGTTAATGATCTTAAATAACATTAACTCATTAAACTCATATAATATACTAAATATTTTTACTTCTTTATTTTATTTAAATTGTAAAAATGAAAAAACATTATATATTTTAACTAACTATATTATTTCAAACAAATTGAACTTTGACATTAATATTATAATTTACATTCTAAATAATTTAAAAAAGCTAAATTATTCGAATACAAATCTTATGGAATACTTTCATGATCAAATAATTTTAAAACTAGATTTTTTAAATGTTGAAAAGAATGTACAATATGTTGACTCCTTTTTTTTAAAAAAGAATATTCAAAATATCATTGATAAAGAAAACGAGGAAATCAATATATATGAAAATGAAAATAAGGAATACAAAAATATACATAAGAATAACAGTGAAATAAAAAAATGTACAGTGAGTTATGATAAAAATACATTAAATAATTTAAATATTGGAGGATATAATCATAACTTTTCTGATAAAAATATAGATACATATGGTTCTTTGCATAACAAATATATTATTGAAAATAATTACGTAGATTATATATATGAATATTATAATAATAAAGATATTATTGATAAAAATAAAAGTAAAATAAATTTGTTAATGGAGGTTTTAATATATTATAAATATTATAAGGAGGACTTATTAAATGTTTTATATTCTCATTTGTTAAAAAATTTAAAGAAATACGATAAAGAAAATGTTTATCATATCCTTTCTAATATTTATGATTTTGAAATAGATCACTTAACATCTATTCATTCTTTAAATAAGAAGCTGTTATTAAATTTGTGTCATTATTATGTTCCATTTTATAATAAGTGTAACATAATTATCTTTTTATTTTTAAAATTAATTCTACAAAAACATAATTATTTCAACACTTTTGTTGATAAAATATTATTGCATAAAATAAACACAGACATTCTTAATCTAAGGAATAATGAGATTTTAAACTTATTAAATGAATTTAAAAATTCTAATATCAATAAATATCTATGTGATATTTCTTTAATTTATTTTGATTTTTTCAAATTACAACAAGTAACAACTTGCAAATCAAAAGAAAATAATAACTGTAACAATAAAAGTATTGATGTTGATAATAATGATGGTTTAATAAGAAGAATAAAAAATTCATCAGAAAATTTGTCTAATTATATAGAGGATAAATCATTTTGCAAAGAAAAAAAAATATACATATTTGAATTTAATGAAAAAAATAGATTAAATTCTTGTGATACGCAATTTTTATTACAGTTATTTTTCTTTTATATTGAAGCTAAATATTATGAAGGAATATTTTTATTTTTAAAAAATTTATTTTTTGATTTAAAAGATTTCAAAAGTTTTGATCCATTTTTATTTTACAAAATTAATAATTATTGTTTTGATTTAGAAAAAATCATGAATTTAGAAGAAATGAAAAAAATTACTATTTACAATAAATTTAATGCCTTACAATTCTTAAATATTTACGAATATTTTAAGAATTCATTTGATTCTTACGAGTATTTTATTTGTAAACAGGATGAATTAGTTAGTTGCAATCACAAAAGATCTATGTATTATTTTTATTTATACAATATAATTTCTATTAATGAAAATGATAATGATAATTTTGGTGAAAAAGAAAATAAAGATAGTTCAATCAATTTAATTAAAAGGGAAAATAAAAACGATTTTATCAATGATGAAAAAAAAGAATGTAATCAAATTATGAATAAATATGTGAAAACAAACTCACGAATAAATTATATTAGTTGTTATAACAAAATTTCTAATAAATATAAAGAATATAATCACAATCACAAAACTGAAGATAATGAAAGAAATAGTAGTATTGATATTACTTATAAGAATAAAAAATGTGATAATTTTTTAGAAAAAAATTCAAACCAAAAAAATTTTTTTAATTGCAATAACAAAGAAAATTTAAATACTAATAAATCGTTACAATTTGAAAGAAATACTTTTGAGACAAACATATATATTTATAACATTTTAAACAACGTTTACATATATACACCAGTTGATTTATTTGCAATTTACATTAATTATTATAATTCAAATAACTTTTTCTTTTTATTGGAAAATATTGTTTTTAAGATAAATTACATTAACACCAATTACTTGTCTTTAGTTCTTTCTAAAATTTTTACATTATTAAATAAGGAAAATTGTAATAAAACAAAAGAAAAATACATCCTATTTTTCAATTTTTTTCATGATTATTTATTAGGTGAAGAAAAGGATTTCAATGAATGTTCACACTTAATAAAAAATAAGGAAGAAATAAAAAATGATTATAATTTTAATAATAATGAAAAGAGAATGATTATTGATGTTATATATAAAAATTGTATTAGCAAATATGATGAGATAAAAACAAAAAAACGTATTGCATATATATTACATCATAACAATTATGTTAGTTATGCTAATAATGATATAATTTTTAATGAAACTTTTTTAAGTACATTTAATCAATTTATTTTAAAAAAAAAATATCATTTTACATGTTTATTATACAATATGACAAATGAAAGCTTATTTCTAATTTTGAAATCTTTAAGAATAAAAAAGAAAAATTCAAAGTATATGAATAGTATAGAAATAATAACAAATATATTTATATTAAGATACATTCATTGTATTTATTCTGACCAAACAGATAATATAAATTCATTAAAAAGAAATAATTCTAACCATATAAATAATTATGATGATGAAAAATTAAATATAAAAGATATAAAAAAATTATCTGTTAACTTAAGATTATCATTAAATAATGTAAATGGAAAAAAAGATGATAAACAAATAAATACTAATAATAAAAATATAAATAACACAGAAAAGAAAAATAGAAATTGTAATAAAAAAGAAGAATATGATAATACTACAGAATATAATAATAACATAGATAGTGAAAAAGAGTGTAAAAGTGAAGTGTCATCTTTTATAAAAAATTTTATTCAAATATATTATACAATTATAAAAATTAGATATTTTCACGAAATGCCCATAAACAAACATATAATTCGTGAGTTATGCATTAATATTAATTATGTTGATAATAATAAATTTTTAAGACTACTTTTTTATATATATAAGTATAAATTTGATGAAATAAAATATTTATTAATGCTACAAAAAAAATGTTTTTTATATAAAGATTTATATTACACTCATTCTAATTACAGAATTATAGAATTCCTTTGTAAAAAACTAAAAATTAATATAGATGAAAATATTAGAACTACACCAACTAAATTAACGTCATATGATTATGAAAAATAAATTTAATTATAAAAAAAGATAAATAAAAAGATATTTTAAAAAAAAATATAATTATTTTTTTCTTTTAAACTTGGGAAATTAGCATATCTGATTTTAATCTAATAATATTTAATCAAGAAGCTCATAGCTTCCATGATTGGAAAATTATTTCTTTTTCACATAAGTTTGTTTATATTACATATATGTCAATTTTTTAATTTTTATAATATTTTTAACTTATCATAAAACTAATATTTTTTTTTTTTTTTTAATTTTAATAAAAAGAAAAATCAAATTATTTCCTTTATATTTTTTTTTTTTTTTTTTTTAAAACACACATAAAATAAGAAGTTTTATTTTGTTATTGTAAATTAAAAAAAAAAAAAAAAAAAAAATATCTTTAAAATGTTCCAAATGCCTCTTTTTTTCTAAAATTTATAAATTCGTATATATATTTCAATTTAATTCTTTTTTTCTTTTTTTCATCTAATAGTATTAGAAATTTTATATATGTGTAAAATATATAATAAAAGAATATAACATCTATTTTATATTATAATAGAGTCTAATTTTTTTATTAAATACAAAAATATAAAACATATAAAAATATATATATTTTTATTATTTTTAAACTTTTTAATTTGTGTTTTTATTATTTTCTTAAGTTAATCATATATAAATATATATGACAAATAATAAATTTTTTAAAATATAATACACGAGATCTTTTCAAGTACCTCATTTTTTTTTCTTTTTTTTTTCTTATTTTAATTTTCTTTTGGATTATATTTTTAAAACACAGTCTTTAATAATAAATAAAATAGTTATAAAATCTTTAATATTTCTTTTTTATATACTTTATTAATTTTTTTTTTTTTTTTTTTTTTTTATACTTTTATATTGTCCTCTTATTATGTTAGGCATGAAAAAAATAACTTTAACACTCAACACACGCTTCATTTTTTACTTTTAATATTTACATTTATTATCTATTTTTATAATTTTATTGGATTTTCTTTTTTTTTTTTTTTTTTTTTTATTAACATATTTTGAGAAATAAGAATTGATTTTAATTATAATAATGGTACAGAATTAAAAATTTTTTTTTTTATTTTTTTTTATTTTTGAACCTTATTTTTTAAGAAATGAATAAAAATGGATATAATAATTTATTTATAGAAGATGTTATAAAAAGAGATATTGAGATAAAAAAAGATTTTATAAAAAATGTAATAAATTTTAACAGTAGAATTCCTTTAGTTAAATATGAAAGGGAAGGATGTGAAATGCACATTTGCTCAAGATACCTTTTTATAAACAATATTTTCATTAACGTAAAGAAAGAAGGTGATAAATTTAAAATAAATTTTGTAAATAATGATTGCAGCAAATTAAATGATAAAAATAAAACAGATAATGATATATTAAATGAAAATTTACTAAATTCTTTATTTTTTAAAAATAATAAAAATTTTGTTATTATTATAAGTGGGAGTTCAGGTTGTGGAAAAAGTACTTTAAGTTGCTTACTGGGATTTTTCTTAAAAATAAAAAGAATTTTATCTACAGATATTATAAGGGAAATATTAAGAATTTATGAAGTAAAAAATAATAAATTTCTTAGATTCTCAACTTATGAATCATGGAAATTAACAACATATGAAGAAGATGAAGATGAAGAGGAGGATGAAAGTGATAAAGAAGTAAATGATATGCATATAAGAGAAAAAATAAATTCGGAAAACAATAATCAAATAGAAAATGAAAATAACATAAAGAAAAAACTTAAAGAAAGATGTATTAAAAATTATTTAAAACAGTGTGAATTACTATTTAGTTATATAGATGATATAATTAATGATCACATTAAAAAAAATGAATCCTTAATAATAGAAGGAGTACATGTGAATTCAGATATAATAAACAAATTAACAAAAAAATATCCAAATAAAATTATTTATTTTTTAGTTTATATTTCTGACAGAGAGACAAGTATTCAAAGATTTTCAAATAGATGCAACGAATCTAATGATAAAGTAAATAAATATATTGAAAATTTTAGTTATATTAATGATATACAAACATATTTATTAGAAACATCAAAATTTTTATCTTCTACTATTAATTATATTGAAAATGTTAATATTAATAAATCTTTAGAGAAAGTTTTAAAAATTATATATTCTTTTGCTTGAACTTGTATAGAATTAAAAATAAAGTCTTTATAAAATGTACAAAAAACTTTTTCTTTTATCATTATTATGTTGAAATTTTATATTTGTTTAGATATAATCTTTTCATTTATTTTTTTTTAATGTTTTTTTTTTTTTTTTTTTTTTTTTTTTTTTTATTATTACCTTCGTTAATATATTAACCTATTTTTTTAAGTATTCCATTCTCTCTTATCTTTGATATTTTTTTTTATGTATTTTTGAATTAATGCATTTAATTGTAATTAGTTTACTATTAAAATTATTAATATATTTAATTAATATGAATAGGGAAAATAAAACTTTTTTTCACATTTCTACATTTTTTTTAAGTTTATTTTTTTTTTTATTATTTCAAAAACATCATAGCATACATTACGAAAGATTAATTTTTTTTTTTTTTTTTTTCCTATACTATAACAGAATTATTTGTGAAAAAAAAAAAAAATTATTTTTAGTGGTGTAATAAATTTTATTTAATAATTCTTTTTTCATAATAGAAATAAGAAAAAAGCATTACAAAATTTAAAAAAGAAATATATTACTTTTCTATTTTTTATCTATTTCTTATATAAAGATTTTTCTCAGCTTTTTTTAATGTGTTAGACTTATAGAATCTATAAAAACCTTTAATTGATACAATAAAAGATAGGAATACATGTGTTATTCTAGGAATAAAAATAAATATATATATATATATATATTTTTAAATAATTTGTATAACTATTTAATTTATTTTTTTGTATTTTTTTAATTTTAAATTATTTTCTTATTTAATTCTAAGATTTTTAATTTCTATCACTATCTTTTGGTTATCCTTAGATTTATTTTTAGTACTACTTAGTATCAATAATTGCTTTTTTTTTTTTTTTTTTTTTATTCATATATTTCTTTTAATGCTTGACAATTTATTATTTTTTTCATTCAAATCTTATTTAGTATATTTTTAAACTAATTTTCATTTTATTTTATATTTTTTTTTTTTTTTTTTTTTATTATTACACCATTTTTATAAATGTATTTTTTTTATATCTTTTAATTTCACTATTTTTTATTTTTTGATGGATAATTTTTTTTTTGTTCTTTATTATTAAATTCTTCTATTTTTTATTTT